>NC_133618.1:678730618-678898118 GCF_048593235.1 Sminthopsis crassicaudata
AAATTGTGAATAAAGAAGCTGACAGAAGCTGCTTCGAGAAGCACGGCTCAGGGGCGAGACAGGAGGGCTGGACGACCCCCAGCGACGGGAGCTCTCAAGCAGAAGGCGCCCCGGCGAGGCGCCAAGTGCCCCGGGATGGTGACGGCGATGTGTAAGGTCCCATGCTCGTCACGGTGGCCAAGGCGGGGCCCAGCTTCCTGCACCCACGGCGTCCCGGTCTTGGCTGCTGTGCCAGTGATAAAAACAGCAAGATGGGGGGTGGGGAGGAGGAAGAGGCGGAGGAGGAATGGCACGGTGGCCATCTTCCTGCTCACGGATCACTTGGCGGGCGAGAGCTGCAGGATGGGACTTAACCCGGCTCTGATCGTCTTCCTGAACATGTTATTTGAACTCCTCGTTGTCCCCGTCCCCCCCGGGTCTGAGCACGACGTGCGGCCGAGGAGAAGTCGCCTGTGTTCCAGGAGGACCAGGTCTCACCTCCAAAGCAGGGCTGTTCCACCTTCTGTGGGGTCAGGGAGCCTTGGGCAGCCTGGGGGAGCGAAGGGCCGCCCCCTCCCAACCATGCTCTGTAAATGCACGAGGAAAACCAACCAGAGAATTAAAAGGCGAAAAGTCAGAGAGAGAGATTGTAGCAAAATATTAAAAGAGCATCTCTCAAATCCTTAGAAAAGCAGCAAGCTCTGCGTAGGAGCCTTTGCCCACCAGGATTCTCTCATTTAGTTTGTTCGGTGCACTCTGAAGTGTTAGGAACCTTCATGTTTTTTAAAGAAAAAGGGGGCATTTTGTTGACTCGTTGCCCGTGAACGCCATCGGAGGCTCACACTTGTGTTTCAGCCAATTCTCCTGAGCGAGGGCGGGCTGGCCCGCGTGAACCCCTGCTGGGGGGTCCGGGCCCCTCCAGGTGGTCTTTTACTGTGGCGAAGTTTTTAATATAAAAATGCGTGTAGTTTTGTTTCCCACATGAATTAGTCATTAAACAATTTAATAAAAGCCAGAAACAGCCACGTTTGTGGCTTGTCGCGTACTTGCTCTTCTGGCCATTTATTGGGCTGGGGTGGGGGGTGGGGAGCTGTGTGCTGTTCAGGTTGGGGGGGGGGGGTCTCTCCCTTGTTGGCCCCAGTCCTAGCTATGTTCCAGAGCAGTCCCCAGAGCCCGGAGCTGGCCACCTCCTTTAGCCTTTTGGGGGCTCTCAGGGAGCCCCACTTGGTGGGGACAGGCTCCTCCGTGGGAAGGCTCAGGAGTCCCCTGATCAGACACATTCTGTGTGCCGGGCCTGCTGCTGGTTCTAGACATACAGCCCAAACAGAACCATTCTTTGCCTCCTGAGAAACAGTATATATGTGGGAAAGCCATTGTGCACTGTGGACAAAATAACCAGAAATGGGCAGGAAGAACAAAGGATGCAGCAAAGGCTTCTGGGGCCATGCCCTGGATAGGCCCAGAAGGGGTCCAGGTCTGTCCCTGTCCCCTGGGGTCCGCTTACCCTCCAGTCCGCTTCCAACTGGGCCCCAAGTGACCCTCCAACCTCGGCCCTCCTCCAGCCCCAGCCTCCAGGCCCCTGCTTGGACTGTTCAGGCCTCTGCCCGGTCTGGCGTCTGGCACCCTATGGAGGCAGCAGATGGAACACACGGGAAGCCTGATGTCTGGAGCCCCTGCGAGGTGGCGAGGACTGCTCTCTGGGTGTTGAGGGTCTACTGGGGGGGTAGCACACTTGATGAGCCCCCCAACCTGGTTATGTTCTGCTGGGAACTAGAGACAGTGCCATGCTCCATGACCTCGGGCCCCAGGATCCCTCAGAGTCAGCAGAGAGAGCATCCCTGGCGGGGGCGGCCTTAATGGAGAGGACGAGGGGAGCCCCGGTTTCCTGCATCAGGGCAGCTGATGGCCGCCATCCAGGGAGACGATGCCGGGAGTCACATGCTCACCAGTGTCAGAGCTTTGGAGCCTGGGTTGGCTTCTTAAAGAATCGTTGTGGATCCCAGGCACACACATGGACCCACATGTCGTGCTTGGTGAGCCAGTCTGCCTGTCTGTCCCCAGCATCCCCCGCTCCATTATCACAGTCCTCACCAGTAAGGTGATTGATGATGATGATGATGATGATGATGATGATGATGATGATGATGATGATGATGATGGAGGAGGAGGAAGGCAGGGCACACTGGTAAATGACCAGAGCTGATCTGACCCCCTCCTTTTCCCCAGAGGGGCCAGAAGTGAGATGCCCAGAGAGTTCCGTGGCTTATTCCCAAGCCTGGCGGGTTGTGGCAGACATCCCCTCAGCAGTCACCAGTTCCCGGCGCACAGTAGGCGTTTGCTAGCTCTCGGGCGATCACGAGGAGAGGGCGCACAATGCCAGTGTGGACAAGGAGACCTGGGCAGGAGAAGGGTGAAATGAATCAAAGCCCCCCTCCAGCCGCATAGAATGACCCCATGAAAGGCCGGGGGGGTGCCCTCGGTCAGAGCCCCTTGTCCTTCCCCTGCCCCGGTGATTCTAGGAGAGCCGCTCTCACAAAGCCGCCATGACCGTGGAGGGGCCGAGGATCCTGGCATCTTCCACCCTCGCCGAGACCTCCCCCTTGTGGAACCCGCAGCCCCTCGGGCTCTCTGGAAGACAGGAGCAGCCCCTCGCCCTCGCGGGGACGCTCCTGCACGGCGTTCCACCCACGCGGACGTCCCTGTCCCCCCCAGAAGTGCCCTCTGCGAGCGGCTTCATTCTTTTCGATGGAAGGGGGACTCGACGTACAAAGGCGACTTGCGCATCCATTTTAATAAGCATGTTAACTATCATTCGCCTTCGTGTCAACTTGCTTGTACCGACATTATAAAAACAATTACCGAATTCACTTACAGTTAATTATTTGGCCCAAAACCAACCCATCTCAAATTAAGTGAGACAAAACCCGGCAAGTAAGAGGAGCGTGCCGGCGCTCTGCGTTTTCGCCGTGATTTCTGCTTTCAGCTGCTTTCGCCTTCTGCCACGTCCTGGAATCGCCGAGGCCGGAATGGGGAAAGCTCGGCGGGTGCCCCCGGGAGGACCTTCCACCGTGAGGGCAGGGGTTCGTCTCCAAGGGGCCGGCGCTCCCCCTTGCCAATGGCCCCTGCCGGAGGTGAAGGGTCATTTCTGAGCCTAGGCCAGCCCAAGGCCCAAAGTCTGCCTGCCCAGAGGGACCCAACAGGGGCGGGGAGGTCCCTGCCAAGCCGGTGCCCCATGTCGAATATTGGCCGGTGATTGCTCTCCGCTTCGTGGGGGACTTCAAGGAGCGGGTGAAGTGCTGATGGGAAGTCGGGGGAAGGCAGCTCACGTGACGTTTTGTAAGTCTCTAAAAGGCAAAAAGAAACTGTCAATCATTTCCAAAATGGGGGTGCAGGAGGTGACGTCCTTCCCCTCGAGACTGCGGGTTGCCTCCGACAGGGAGCCTCTTCTTGGACACATTGGGCTTTGTACGGACGCTGAAGCTTGCCGAAGAGCCAGAGAGACGCGGGGATGTCGGCCTTTTCTGAACGAGAAGGATCTCCATTGTGGTGGGGGGAGCTCGAGTTGGGGCCTCCTTCACGGGCACGGGCATTGCCAGTGGTGACAGGTGGTCTGGCCTCGATGGGGTTTCTGTTCCCCAGCGGGAGCTCCCACCCCCCAGCTGTGATGGCCCCACCCACTGGCCACAGGCGGGACTGGACGAAGAGAAAGGGAGTCAGGACAGCCTGAGTTGGAATGTGGCCCTGGACACTTTGTAACCCTGTGTACCTCAGTTTCCCCATCTGTAATGTGAGCTGGAGGAGGTGATGGTCAGCTGCTCCAGTCTCCACTCTGGAGTCTCCAAAGGGGCCCCAGAGAATCACAGGTGACCACAGAATGGGCGAGCCGCGAGCCGCCCCTGCTGGTGCCCTCAAGAAGAAGCTTCCACAGGCCTCGGCCAGAACTGAGAGATGGGGGCCGGTGGGCTCCGAGCCGGTTTTTTCCAGGATTTCCCTTGTAAGGGAGCAGGTACTATGGGCTTCGCGCCCTGGTAGAGGTGCCAGATCTGAGTGGTCAGTGTCCAGGAGAGCCTGGGGAGCGCGGCTGTAGCCTTGGAGCCAGGTCCAGCTGCACCTTCCCGGCCCTCCTCTGTCTCCTCCGAGGGGGTCGGGGGCTCACGTGACACGTCTACAGTGTCTGCCAACGTTGAAGCCGGATCCCGGTGCTGGCCACCAGCTCTCCACTACTGTCACATAAGGGGACAGCAGCGTCCAAGCTCAGGACCCGGGCATTTGGCTCTGGAAAGTTGTAGGACCAATCACCAAAGGGAGGCTGGAGAAAGCTGGCCAATGGGCAGCCGGTATCACCGAGGGCCAGCATGGCGTCCTTTGGACCAGGTCCCCTGCCAAGCAGACCCTCCTGGACCCTCCTGGGCCAGGCCCACCTCTTCTCCCTTGAAAATCAGGCTTGTACCCTGAGGAGCCTCTGTGGGCAGGGTGTGCTCAGATCTGGCGGCCAAGATGGTGGCGTTCCTGGATGGAGACGTGGAGGAGGAGCCGGCGCACTTAAATGGACATGGTGAGTGAGGCGCCAGAGCCCAGCTGGTCCTGGGCCGGCAGGAGTCTCGGAGATCTCCAGGGGCTCACGGGCGCTTGACACCAGACCAATGGCCGATGGCCAAGGTCCAGAAAGTGCTCGTCCCTTTGGTGTGAGGCTGGAACGGAGCCTCTCCCCCCATGTGAGCTCCTCGCCAGCAGGAATCGCCCCATTCCTTTTGCTCCTGTGCCCAAGAGTGGTTCGGGCCCTGGCACGGAGCAGCTGCCTATAAATGCCTGGCCATTGATTGGAGAGGAAACCCATGGAGAAAATGCTGCCACTGTGGGCACGGAGGCCCGAGGGCTGGTCGTCTCCCCTCACGCGGAGGCCAGCTGGGGCTGCCTTAGGGTCTGCCTCCCAGCACACTGACTAGTCAGGGGGCCCCCCACCTCCTTTGTGGAGGCTGGTCAGCCTCCGAGCTCAGCAGAACTCCCTGCTTTGGGGCGAGGCTCTTGCCCGGGGAGCTGCCAGAATATGAGGGTGCTCCCACCAGTGCTCCCCAAAAGGAGGCACCTACTCAGTGTTTCTGGTGGTTGTGGACACCCCACTCAGAGCAAACTTCTAAGGGAACGGGTTCAAAGGACTGTCAGGGAGGAGCTTTCTTGTGCCGGTTCAGGGCCAGTGGTGGGCGTCATCCTGGCAGGTGGAGAGGAGAGCACCAGTGCCCTCAGTGCTTGGCACAAGACCCACCGCCAAACGTGTCTCGCCCGGCTGGCTGACGGTCTCCCCATAAAACAAGGACCTCTGTCTTGCCTTTGTCATCCTGTGCCTGAAGGAGCGGGGGTGAGGGAGAGATTGAGCGGGACTGGCTCAAGCCCCGGGCTCGCCTTCCGCACTCACCGACTGGCTTTGGGAGCGCCAACGTTCTCCTTCTGGGGCCTCTCTCTGGAAAATGAGAGGCGGTAACCTCCAGCACCCACCTCTCCCTGTGTGTGTGACCTGGGCAGTTAGTGGGCACCCGAGGCCTGGAGTCCCCCAGTTCCCGAATTCAAATCCGGCCTCAGGGGCGTGCGAGCTCTGGGACTCTGGGCACGTCATGTTGGCCTCTGCTTTCTCATCTGTGAAGTGGGGATGGACGTAGAGCCCCCTCCCAGCCACGTGGGAGAATCCTGGGAAGCCTTGGCACAGAGGGGGCTCGAGGAAAACCTTGGTCACTAGCTAAGTCTCCTTCTCTACGTTGAAATCTCTCCAGTGAATGAGGGTGGGCTGCGGGGCCCACCCCAGGCCCTGTAAGCCTGTCTCCGCCTCTGCCACCAGCTCTTAGGGGACCTTTCCCTTTCCGGGCCTCAGTTGGCTCGTCTGTACAAATGGCGGTCCTGGACTCGACAATGACCAAGATCTTCTGGAGCCCGAAGAATCCCGCGGTTCCGGGATGGTCCCTCTGGGCCGTGGGGCGCACGTGCGATTGTGGCTCGCCGATCTGATTTTAGGGACAACTTGATTTTAATTCGATGGGATTTTAAGCCTGCCTTGAAAAAGCCCTGCTGGGGGGCCCACCTTATTCCCATTAACTTCAATGGGCTCCTCGCAGACCCAAATATCTAATATCACGCTTTGAGAGTCGGAAAAGAAAGAGCTTCCCTCCACGCTGGGAAGCGGGAGCTCGCGGGAGGCACTTGACTTTTGCCATGATTTGATGTGTCCTGGAAGAAATTATCTTCCAAGAAAGAAAGCTGAGTTGATTGAAATAAAATTAACTCCACATTTCTGTGTCATCCTTTATTAAGTAGAGCTGCTCCCCAAATGCCATCTGCTGTTTACCAACATCCCGGGGCGGGCCCAGAGCCTCTGTCTGCCCGCTAGGAGCGCTCTCCCCGGACCGTCCTTTGGAATCTCACACCGTCACTGGGAATCCCCCTCCCCCCCGACTACCGTAAGTTGTGGCTTTGCGGTCTCCCCGAATGCTTCTCCCGCGTCGCTGAGATTCTTTGTTTCCATCTCGGGCGGCCCCTGGCGCGGGCCCGCTCAATCTTACCCTCGTACATTTGTTTTGGATTTTGTGGTTGCAACAAAAAAAAAGTCCCCAGCTTTGATGACTTCGTGTTCTTGTTGCAGAAAATACTCAGGCGTGGCTGGCTCCAGTGCCCGCTTTGTTTTCCCAACGTGTTTGCCGGGAGAAGGAACAGATCTCGCGTTTGTTGGCGGCATTTTGGAGTGAGATAATCGGCGGATTTCTCTGGAGATCCCAAAAGATCGTGCTTGTTTGCGGGTAAAGGAGTAGAAGCCACACATCCCGCTGGTCAGGTCAGAGGCCGCCGGCCTTCTTTACGTAACGACAGAAGACTGCCCGGCGCCCAGCTAACCCTGAAGTCACCATGGGATGTTCGGCCTGCAGCTAGATAGCCGGAGGACTTGGGCCCCACCCAGAGGGTTGTCCCACGCTCAGTCTGGGGCAAAGGTGAACCGGGCCACCCTTGGCGTTTGCTTCCTTGGCCCCCCAGCTCTGACAACCGTCCATTGTTGCATTTGCTCCTTTTCGAGGGGATTTGGAGAGGGGGCGTCAGGGGCTTCTCCCCAGACAGTGACGGTTGTCTCAGAGAAGCGTCACTTGAGGGCGGCCATCAATGCCTGCCTTCAAGCTCTGGCCACCTTCCTCATCACTTCCTCTTTCTCCTCCTCCCCGCCTTCCTTCCCACCAATCCAGTCTCACTCCCGGAATGCACGTTTCCTTCTTCCTTTTCCCCTGTCCTGTCCGTCCTGTCCGTGTGCTTTGTGACTGCCGAATGAGCGCCGCGTTCGTCCCCCACAAGCAGCGCGCAGTTCCGTGTCTGCCTCGGGGGTGGGCTTGCTTTCTATAAAGGGATTCCCCTTTTACAAATCCCCAGCCATTCATCTGAGGAGATGATGAGATTGGGGCCATTTGTGGGGCACTCACCATGAGCCAGGCCTTGTGCTGAGCGCTTTACGCTTGTTCTCATTGGGTCCTAGGAGCAGGTGGGGCTGTTGTAACCAAGGACACCGAGGATCCAGACCCCCCCCTAAGGTAGAGCGGCTCCCATCCGTGTCCCCAAAGCTTCCCGCTGGGCTCCAGAGATGCGCGCCCTCCAGCTCCATCCCCCCAGGTCCCTGACTGTGCCCCCTTGGGTCTCTTGTTTCTTGTCTGGGTCATTTCTAAGAAAGAGAAGCCACTCGCCGGGCTGATGAGGCATTTTAGGGCCCAGCTTTGTGGGTGCCTGTGGATGTACAGGAAGGATTCCTGATCACACACCCTTGTGTGTTTGATGGCACGATGGTGAATGGTAAATGGTGGCCAGTAAATCCCTCGTCCATGTGCCACGGCTCTGACTCAGGACTGGCCATTGGGCCTAGTGGAGAGCACGCAAGCCCTGGGGGGCTTCTAGCCGAGCCCTGAGACTGCTCTGGTGCTCTCGGGCCGCCCGTGGGCCACGTGGCCAGGAGACGCTTTACTTCCAGCATGGAAGCCCCGGCAGCTGTGACCACGGTGAGGATTCCTGCCTGAATTAGCATCCTGCAGATGGGAGCCGAGGACCCATTATGTTTCCTTATTTTCTCTGGGTCATCATTTTCGATCATTCAAGAGTTACCGATAGGGAGGAACCTGTTGTGAAATCATAATTTAGAGGAGAAAGCTGCAGATGAGATGGCGCCCCCCCCATTGCCCTTTCTTTTCAGAGTTGCCTCTGGGAGCCCCCAGCCCAGCTGGGCCCAGACCTGCTCTCCAGCCTCAGTGTCTCCAAATGCCCAGCGCCCTTCACGTAATGACTTCATATGTCACCTCACATGCCCGCCATTTTGCTTAACTTTATTTAGAGATGGGCCTCCAGGGGGGGTAAGAGGGAAGGAAGGGAGGACTGGTGTCCCCAGGCCTCCTCTGAGTCCTGTTTGATCAGTACCAGAGACTGTGGTCCGTTCTTGGTTCTGGAAAAAGACCTTGAGCTGAGGGAGGGGGCGCTGGTGGTGGGAGACTCGGCCTTTTTAAGCAATGGTCCCGGTCTGACCAAGGCTACGTCCCCTCCATGATGAACGCTGACTGGCAAATGGCGTGAAGAACCTGTTCTTTCATCTGGTCCCCAAAAATCTGAATAAATGAGTAGAGGGATGGATGTTTCCTTTTTAAATCTGAAATAACAAAAGGGGCTAATAAAGGGGAGAATAGTTTCTCACTGAGCTGAAGAGAAATGCAAAGCTCACGGATGCAGCCTCAGTTTACCAAAGGTGCCGCGGGAGGAACCACTTCAGGGTACCTCTGCAGGGAGACCCCAGCTCCTGGCTCTTTCTCAGTGAGCCTGACGAAGTCGGGATTGTGGGTTTTCTGTAGTTTTTAGAAACTGCATGTTAGGAGGGAGCATTCCAGAACGTTTTCCTAAGGTGTTAACGCCGCTCGCCTGGGGGACGTAAGTCGTGATCCTTGGGAAGAAATCAGACGACGTTTTATTTAAATTCGGAGCCGTTGCTTAAAAAATGTGTCCAATACATCTTGAATGTAATTTTGAAGCTTTATTGCTGGTGTAGTTATGTCTTAATATTATAAGTCTATGGAGCAGGAGCCAGATAAAAATTATTGGATCAATTGCTTGCTTTGAGGAGCTGTTGTTTTTATTCTGCTTTATGGGTAGCCTGCCTCCCAGGATATGATCACAGGGAACCCTTGTGCTTCAAAAATAAAAATAAACAGCCATCATTTAGGTGCTTCTGGCGGGTTTCTGCTTGGCAGCTGGGGCATTAGTGAATGACCCCGAGAGCTCCCTCTCGACCCCAGGGAGGAGAATCTGGGGCAGTTTCAGAAGAAAGAGTCTCCTAGGACACTGAGCCAGGAGTCACGGTGCGTGCAAGGGGCTGAGCTGGGAGACCGGAACATGACAGAAAGAAGGAGCCGAGTCGGAAAAGCGAAGGGCCTGTCCCTCCGGCGGGAAGGCACGGTTTCTTTCCCTGAAGAAAGCCAGGAAAGTTTTCTGATCTTAGGGGCTGAAATGCAGGCTGGCCGACAGCCAGTTTGGGGCTCCCTAAGCTCCCCGCACCTGAGCCTTAGCTCCAAGTGTGGGGGGCACCATTGGGTAGATCCGCCTCTCCCTGCCATTGTGGGCGAGGTTGGCAGCTTCACCAGGACCTTGCTGGGCAGCTGCCCTTGCCCGTCTGGTGGTTGTCAGAGACCACAGGGTCTGGGCTGTTCGTCACCTTCCAGGGCTTCCCAGCCTCCCCTGACTTCAGCCTTCAAGCCCCTTCTGCTCTGAGCGGCCCGGACTCCTCATCCGGGATTTCTTGGCCCGCTGGTGGCGCCTTATGGAGATGGAAACCCTTGTCCCCTCCAATAGTCTGGACCAGTGAGTGAAAGACACCTCCTGGTCCCTGCCTGCGACCTCGCCATCGCGGCCTCGTGCCTCGGAGGGCCGGCTTTGGGATATTGGACCTTAAGCTTATGAAACACTTGTTTTTCAGAGAGAGGAGGCTTTTGCCCAGGTCAGCCGTCTCTTTGCCCTTGCCCTTGACCCCAAATTATCCATGCGGCAACATGAAGTTGGATGGCCTGAAAGGTAAGCCCTGGGGGTGGACAATGGCGAGCAGGCTTGATTCCATGTGGGGCCCCTCCACTTCTGTGACCTCAAACTTCTACTTGGCTCTCTCCCTGATGCCGTGATTGAGTCATAGACTGTGACAGTCTCCAAAACCCCAAGTAAAACGGCATCCAAACTTGGGGCAGAATCGAGGAATATCACACAGTCTTGGGGGGCCAGTGGTCAGAGGAAAGGCATGAAGCCCACCCAGAATTGGAAGGGCAATGTTAGGATCGGAGGAGGAAGCAGTATAATAGCATTGGGAGCCCGAGCTCGCTGCTCTTCCACCCCACTGCAGCACAGTGAGAAGTTCCCATGCTTGTTTTCTTTAAGAGATGGTGGGCTTTCGATGGGAAGAGCTCAGGCAAGTGCAAGGTATAATGAGGAGGATTTTTTTATTAAAACTTTTTATTTTCAGAACATAGGCAAGGATAATTCTTCAACACTGACCCTTGGAAAACGTTGTGTTCCAATTTCCCCTCCTCTGGATGGCAACTAATCCAGAATATGTAAAACATGGGAGAAATCAACGTAAATCCAGTATAGGCTTACTTAGTTATACAATCATTTTGCTGCACAAGAAGAATCAGGTCAAGAAAGAAAAAAATGAGAAATAAAAAGCAAGCAAACAACAACAGAGAAAGCGAGAATGCCATGCTGTGCTCCACACTCAGTTCCCACAGTCCCCTCGCTGGGGGCAGACGCCTCTCTCCATCACAAGACCGTTGGAACTGGCCCGAATCATCTCACCGTTGAAGAGAGTCATGGCCATCAGAACTAATTATCATATAATCTTGTTGTCATGCACAATGATCTCCTGGTTCTTCTCATTTCCCTCAGCATCAGTTCCTGTCAGTCTCTCCAGGCCTCGCTGAAGACACTTGGTCATTTCTTACAGACAATTTCCATAATATTCATGTACCACGATTTATTCAGCCATTCCCCAATGGATGGGCATCCATGTAGATTCTAGTTTCTGGCCACTATGAAAAGGGCTGCCGCAAACATTTTGGCACATACAGGTCCCTTTCCCATCTTTAGTATTTCCTTGGGATATAAGCTCAGTAGAAACATTGCTGGGTCAAAGGTTGTGCACAGTTTGATAACTTTTTGGGGCATAGTTCCAGATTGCTCTCCAGAATGGCCAGATTCTTTCACAGCTCCACCAACAATGCATCAGTGTCCCAGTTTTCCCTCATCCCCTCCAACATCGTTATTATCTTCCTCATCATCTTAATCAGTCTGAGAGGTGTGTAGTGCAGAGGTATTCTTTAAGATAGCCTGTCACAGCTACCAGAGCACAGGCTTTGGTTGCAGGGAGCGTTTGTGTTCAGCCGCTTGCTGATTGAATGCTAACCCCACATAATCTCCAGAGTGGGGAGACCTTGCCTCCCTATGGCCAGTATCAACGAAGAGATCTTCCTTGGCATGACCTTCTCTGAGCCTACACCTGTGGGAGTCACTGCCCCACCCCTTCCCCAGCTCAGACCTCCAGAAGGATGTGGCCTGGTCCCTGTGACCTGCCTGCTTCCCTATTGGGCCATTGCGAAGGCGGGGTCCGTGATCGCAGGAAGAGCCGACCAAGTGATGGCTGTGAACCTCCCGGCGACTCTCACCCTCTGTTTCCCCCATTCCCACCATGCCAGCCTCCCATTGCTGCCCACATTCGAGGGCTGGGGCAGGCTGCGGCAGAGCCGCTGCTCAGAAACCTCTGCCAGGGGTGTGAACAGTGGGTCAGTTGTGTGGCACTACTGGAAGTCCTTGGAGGGATGTTACCCAGGAGGATGGGGGGATAACTAGGGGGGTAAAATGGGAAAGCGGAGGAGTCGGACCTTGTGGCCAAGTGCTTTGGAGTCGGCTCCGCGCAGCACACCAGCAAGGGCAGATGTTGGGTTTGCTCGGATCCTCAGGAGGAGGTGTGGAAGGCCCGTCTCAGGGTCGGCCCGGACACGCTCCTCAAGGCTGCCGGATGCACGGCTGGAGGTACCCGCTTGTTGTATTTCATTTTAAAAAACCACCCATTTGATAATGATAATCACTTTTAAATTGGTAAGAATTAATTTAAATATAGAGAAACTATTAAGAACGAATTTTCTGCAGAAAGGGTGCATGAGGAAATGAAATTTTCCATCTCATTGGGAATTTCCTGGTTAAATATTTTAACAAATACATAAACAAATGCATAAATTAAATTAAGATAATGGAAATCACATGACCTCATATATTATTTAACATTAGTCCAAGGCAGACAGAGAGTGTCTTCTGGGTGGCACAAGACAGCCACGAACAACGTCTTTTTGTTCGGGAAGGGAACCGTGACGTTGTAGCTGAGACTGTCCGCGTCCCCGTTTATGGGCTATCCTCATTTCTTTTGTTACCCATTTTACAGATACGTGAAATTGAGGGACCATGTAGGGCCACTTGCCAGGGCTGGTGATGGAGCCTGGCCGAGCCTCTGGCTTCACCGAGCAGGAACTTTACACGCCTCCTTAACGGTACATCGGGGTACCTGCCGCAAGGAGAGCAGCGCCTCCAAAATGTTCCACCGGAAATGGTGAATGTTCCCGGTGGTCACCAGCCCTGACGGGCACGAGAATCCAGGGCTCAGCGGTATCGGAGGCTTTTTCAGTGCAATCGCCCTTCTGCGCTTGGGATCTGGAGCCATTCTGCCTCCTTGGGGCTGAGCCTTGTGGGATGAGGCGCAGGAGAATCTTTTCTTTCCTGATTGGAAGGAGTGTCTTAAATCTGTCAGCTTCCAGCCTCTACCCATCCACCCACCTGTTCCCTGATTGCTAGATATCATATTCTCTTTTTTCATCTATTTTTTTTCACTTTTGGAAGGGAGAAAACAGTACCGGCTTCCCTTATGGAGGCAATGCAGGCTTTCAGTTCACTTCATTTGGACTCTCTTGTGATCCCAAGAAGACCAGACTCCCCAGGAGAGCAAGGCCCCTCCCTCCTTCCCTCAGGAACAAGGACGATGCTCCAGGCGGATCTGTCCGCAGTGTCCCGGAGGAGAGGAGAGGTCCCTGTCTCGGGGCCCCTACCGCATAGCCATTACATCACTGCTGCCCGATGCTGCTCAGCTGGAAATGTCACTGTGCCCGCTCTCGTGTCTGCTGGCAGCTCCCAACTTCTACCAGGACCGTCGTGGGGCAGAGTTCAGGAAACAGACGGAGACTAAACCGGCCCAGCCCCATTGCATGCACCGAGCGTCCGGCCCGGCGTCCCGGGCCACGGGCATGGGGCCCCGCTCTGCTCGAGGAGGCCGGGGCGTCAGCCCGAAAACGAGCACTGATAAATTTAGATTCCTTTGGTGTCTGCAGGTCATTATTGGAATTATAGCAACTGGCTGTGAGGCCATAAAGTTACCTTGACAGGTTATGAATACTGAGCCGTCTGCCAGGATGGAGGCCTGCCTGCCGGCCCTGTCGTTCTCATTCATTATTGTCAAGAAACTGTCCTCTTAGGAAGGCTGGGCACCAAATTAAAAAGGGGAGGAGAAAAAAGGGAGACTGTCCGCCATTCCCGGGCCTCCCAACGGGAGGTCGAAGGGCCCTTTAGTACTACCGAGGCCGAGAAGGCACCTTAATGGCCTGGGAGCCAGCAGCAGCCCCTGGTCTCCTTGTTTGCATCCACATAATTTGTGTGGATCCCAGGGCCTCGTGGGTACTGCCATCCAACTATGCTCCCTGGCTGATCCCAGGGACCCCCCCTCCCATGAGACCCCTGACGGGCTCCCCCTTGGGAGCACAGTCAGGTCCTGAGAGGCAGCGTCGGAGGCCCTTGACCAGGACTAGTTAGTCACTTGTATTTTTGGCAGCCACAGGAAGATGGCGTGTGCCCCTCCCTCCCTCCCCCACTTAAGGCAGAGGGAGAGAAGGCCGAACTCTCAGCAGAAACAGTTACTAGAAAAACGAGCATTGTGGGTGAGACTTGTGGAGACGAGATGTAGGTGGGCTCACCCAGAAATCTCAGTCGGGGAAACACACAGCCTAAAATAAAGGCCGAGCCAGAGAGGCCGTCCCATGGTGGGGCTTTGCTTATTTTGTACGTGTTGTGCCTCGGTCTCCCCTGAGGGAATGGCGGTTCCCTGAGTACCAGGACAGCTCCCCTTGTGACTCGTCTCTTCCCTGCCCACATCGGGTCCTGAGGCACAGAGGTGCTTCACAGGTGGGTGCAAGGACAATTAATTAGTTGGAACGGGCCTTCTCCCTCACAGGGTCTCCCCAGGAACCTCTCCCTCTGCTCTCCTCTGTTGATTCTGTGCTTAAAAAGCTGTCAGATGCTTGTGGCGCCCCCGCTGGGCAGGGCCACCCCCTGCCGCGTTCTGCCGGGTCGCCCTGCCCTGACCAGAACCCAGGCCCCGGGCGCAGCCTCCAGCAGTGGAGGGTCTGAGGCCTGAGAGTCCGGCCTTCCAAGCCAAGCTTTCCTCGCGGGACATTGCAAGGACGGGGCCGTGTCCTCTGGCTCACCCGGCCCCTTCTCCGAGGCTGAGTGGGGGACTTGGACAGAGCTGTAAAATTCAATGTCTTTGTGTGTTTGTCCACTGGGTGCAGCCGGTGATGAACACGTCTGGAGCCGAGACGGGGAGCGCACTTAAAGCCTGAAGTAGCGCCCCATTCCGGGGGGTTTTATGTTGAGTAATAGAGCCAGCAAATGCGCGCGGCGGGCTTCTCCCTCCTAATGAGCCCGGTTTGGGAGCGTTCGGGCTGGTGAGAAATGGCACAGGCTCCTCCATTATCTCGGTGGCCGTGAAAACACAAAATTGAGGAGAACCGCCACGGCTAATGCCTTCCCTGCGCGCTGCTCCCGAGCCTCGCGTGCCGAAGACAACACGTCATTTTTATGGGGAAAGTAAGGACTCCTAATGTACTGCACAAGAATTAGAGACTGTCACGAAATTAGAAATAATTTGGCTGCGAGTGCCACAGCCAGGCCCGTGCTTTCCCGCCAAGCGCCGTGTTCCGGGGCCGCGAGAGAGCCGCGCCCAGCTGTCGGCCCACTTCCCTGTTTGTAGCCTGGCTCTTCATAGGATGAGCCACAGATTTCTCTCCTAGCTTTGGGTAACTCGGAGTTTTTCTGTGCACACTTTCATTAAGGCGCTGGAGCCGAGGGAAGCTGAAAGCTGCTACGATCCAAACTTGGGATCTTCTGCTGTGAAAAAACAGGAAACAAAAGGGGGTCTGGGGATGGTGCGAATTTACGTCTGGCAGCGGGTGGATCGCCTTGTGCCGAGGCTGCTAGTTTACTGCCCCTTTTTATGGGTAAACTGATTTTAAATGTTCTTGCTAACAATCAGTGGTATTGTAGCAGGCCGAAATGAAGAACTCACACGCCTGCTGTGAGAAAGTCGCTCCCCTGCTCCTTCCCTACCCCAAACATTTTTGGTAAAGTGAGTCTCCCGACTCCGGGCTGTACTTTTCATTTTTTATATAGATTTACTAATGAGTCTTCCCCGAAGGTGGTTTCCCTGAGCTTTCAGGGGAGTCCATGGCCCCCTGCGCATCCTTGTAGGACTCCTCGGAACACCATTTCTGCTGACCAGGCCTCCTTGTGATCCTCTGCTTTCTAAAGCAGTGGGGACTGGAGGAGCGCATCCCACCTCCTGGGCCTCCGGGGTTCTGGGTCCACTTCAGCACTGGCTCATCTCTTCTCGAGGGCCCACATGGAAGTCCCCCAGGAGGAAGGCTGGCCCTGCC
Organism: Sminthopsis crassicaudata; assembly: GCF_048593235.1. Taxonomy (NCBI): domain Eukaryota; kingdom Metazoa; phylum Chordata; class Mammalia; order Dasyuromorphia; family Dasyuridae; genus Sminthopsis; species Sminthopsis crassicaudata. The sequence goes on from NC_133618.1 coordinate 678,746,386, forward strand.
TTGGGGAGTTCACCGCCATTGAGCGCTTTTCAGTCAGATGTAAGGCATCCTCCCCATTGGGACCTTCCCCCCTTTTTTTCTTCAATTTTTTTTCCTTGACAGCAGAATGTCTTCAGCCAGCCAGTGCCAGCGCCCATTCTACGGGGCCCCCGCCATCCCAGCCAAATAATCCCAGGAGCTCGGAACCCGCCTGAGGCCTGTCCTGCACGGGCCCTGCCCTCCGGGCAGCCTTGCTAGTGAGGGAGGCGGAAAAACCCAAGGCTTTAAGCATCCACTTAGAGGGTAATGGAAAGTGTCTTTTTATGTAAAATTAACGTCTCTTCCTAGGAAACACTCGCACCTACAAGGTGTTTGCAGTATGTCATCCGGCCTCCAGAGAAGGGGCTCACTACAGGGCTTTCATAACTCTGTGACTCTCCCTCTTGGGCCCAGGAACAAGCAGCTGCCGCTGAGCCGTCAGAGCCCGAGCCTCTCAGCAGTGGCCCTGCGTATTCCAGGCTCCGGAGCCCGGAGAACCCAAGAACCGGACTCACAAGGGCCTAGTCCCTTTGAAGCAGCATTACCGTGCAGCGTCCACCAATAGCCCCTTCAGAAGACCCACGGATGGAGATTTCAAGTGTCCCTGCTTGCAATTATTGCCCCATTTGCCACCTTCTTCCCCTTTAGCCAAGCTTCCACATGGTGGTCCCCCCGACCATGCCCAGTGAGCCCCCGGTGTGCCGTGTAAATCAGTAATGAAGAGGGGAAAGAAGATCCCAAGCTGGAGAAATAAACACGAAGGTCCTCGTTGGGCTTCTCCACGTCGGGTGCGTTTGTAAGGCGGGACTCGCAGAAGGAAAGGCACCCGTCGGGCGGGTGACGACTGAACGGCGCGGGCTGTAGAGCGCGTGAAATTTCTCGCTGACATTGATCAGATTTGAAACTTCATACTTTCTTAATTCAATCTGTTATTGACGGTAATATATTTTAACTCCAGAATGTGTTCATTCGGTGCATATTGACTTGGCTTGTTAAAATTTTCACAGTACATGCGAACATTGGATTTTCTGTCACAGTGACTTAAGACATGGGGACAGCAGTGAAGGATTCCTGCCAGTCAATGAACTTTTACTGGAACCCTACTTGAATGGTAATAATCTGCTCTTGTAATTGCTGTGGAAAAGAAAGAACCTCTAGAGATTTTACATCTAATCATTTATTTATAAATCTGTAGATAGCAGTCTGCCGAATGCGCATTGGGGGTCAACTCGGTGCTCGCAACCGTTGGCTGCTGTTTACATTTCCTAGTGATTTTTTTTAACAGTCGTCCCAGCCTACATGATCGTCGGAGCACCGTGGTTCACTGGATAGCTGTTCGGCACCTCATCGCCATGGCCCGACCACTTCATTACCGATGCCTCGGTAGAGGCCGTTCCCCTCTGTATTTGCTGAAATGTGCATGTTTTTCCATCTCATTAATTCAGTCTACATACAATTAATTTTTGCCTATTAATAAACCCCTTGGCGTTAGTGACAGCTATCTGAGAAACCACCACACCTAGTGTGGAATGAGAAAAATGGCCGGGCAGTTTTATTTTCTATCTTCTTGACATTTTCTGTGTGTGTGTGTGTAAGGCCTTTTAAGTGAAACCTGGCTCGGAAGTTCAAATCCACTTAGTGAGGGGTTTGCACAATTCGTCTGAGCTCCAGCTAAGGCCGCCCGTTGTTCTAGGGCCTTGCCCGTGGCAGTTCTTCCGCGCCATCTCTGTGTCCTTAAGCACATCTTGGATCTTCAATCCCGGCCCGAGTGAAGACTAGATTTTGTGCCAAGTGACTCGCACATGGGACATTTATCCATAGATCTAATTACGGTTTCTGTCAATGGTGAAACAGTTGTCCACTGTGGGCTAAGGAGGAAAAGGAAATTAAACAAACCCAGCCTGAGTAATGGAACGATGGAAACGGGGCAAAGTTGGATGCTCCTCTTAGGCTCTCCTCCCAAGAGGCCTGGGGTTGGCCATTGGCACATAACCTGGGGGTGGGATCTGGACCTCTCAGTGCCGGTCAGAGGCCAGAACTAGTCATGTGGTAGGAAAGGTTCTTCAGGTACAGTTAACAGCCCAGTCACCCAGAGATCAAGATGGCAGCTTCCCCAAAGACACTGGGGATGAATTCCAACTTTGATAGAGGGTAGTCAGAACTTGACTCCTAGAAATCCCTCACTGAAGGCTAGTTGTTATTGTACTGGGGAGCCCTGGGCGATGTAAGAGTGAGCATGGGATACCCCCACTCACAGCAGAAGGGCTACCTGCGGCCTTTCCCCTTGAACCTAAAGGGGTTTCCAAAATGGAGGATCCACGGCCATCTTGCTCACTAGGTGTTTCCTGAAAAATGTGAATTTCGGAAACCTTACTATCACTTCAGCACTGTGAGAAAAAGCTATGTAAATAAGTCCTAATTATTATTTATTACCCGAAGTCTAATGAAGAAACCATTAGAGCTAGCTTTTGATATGAGCAAGTAAATCTTGCAGAAAGTAAAATATATGCTATTTTGGTGATAAATTGTCTGCATATTAAGATGTTTCTTTGCTTTGCATTCATAAGTAATTGAAAAAGAAGCATTTGTATTTACATTTTTATTTATGTGCCGCCTGCCGTATTTAATTATTCCCTTGTTTTGAGGGTTGGCCAATAAACCTTTTCTTCTTCCACGGCCCTGATTATTCTTAAGTTCAGGGAAACACACACAGCGGCATTCGGCTCTCACCCTCGCCCGGCCTTTCTCTCCCACGACTCCCAGTGTCGTCAGTGAAGGAAGCGACTCCTTTGCCCGCATGAGTCTGTGAAAGGACAAATTTAGGCGTTGGCAGCTCTTGCAGACGTGCCGTTGAGGGCTGCAGAAGCAGCTGGCTTGGAGGTTAAGGGGGACTCGGAGGGGACGGGGCCCTTGGGGCCAAAGTTGGCCCCTGTCGATGGGCAGCTCACCTCAGGCTCCCCGAGCCGTGGCACAAGCTGAGAGTAGTATTACGGTGGTCAGGCAAAGGTCCTTGCCTGCTCCTGATCCATGCTCGTTGAGGGTCAGGGGCCATGTGCCATCTAAAATGTGCCCTTCTTCAGCACCTGGCACTGGAGTGAATTAATGAGTGAGCACAGTGCCCGGGACACAGTAAGTGCTTACTCAATGCACACTGTTCTGTATGTTTTGTGCTGTGGCCTGCCTAAGTGACTGACAGAAGCATTGCCTCCTTGCTGGCCGGGAGCCCTTGTGAGGAAGCACGGGCAGCTTTTTGTGGGGGCCCCAGCCCTCCTTCCCCCTGGGAACACACCCGGCCCCAGAGACCAGCCCCAAAGTTGAGGGTCCACAGGCCCCGCCCACTTGGCAACCCTTCCTGGAGAAGTGTATTGATTCTTTTTTAAAGGAAAAGGAGAAAAGAACTCCAAAGTGAACTCTCCAGCCGGCCTGAGTATAGATGTCCCCACAGCCTTCTCCCCGGGCTCCTGCTTGTGCCCACCGGCCTTCCTGGCTCGTTCTTGGGCCTGCAGGCCTCTGCTTTGGGGGGAGGCCCCTCGGGCCACGGGGGCCTGGGCGCTTGCCCCCAGGCAGTGCGAAGGGAGGGGAGCTCGGACTCCCAGGGCAGCCGCCAGCTTGGTTTCAGGATGATGTCACCTGGTAATTGAGCTTTTCCAGCCTGGGACAATGCCTGCCGAAGAAATCGTGTTCTAGGTGGTTTCTGCTTTGCAAATATGAGTATTCTGGGAAAAAGCTTTATTTTAATAGCGCGGGGTTGTGTGTGTGAGTGTGTGTGTGTGCGCACACTGTAGTTATGGTTGTTTTTATTACTATGCAGCCCTGCCAGAAAACACATTTTAAGAGTTTCAATTCAAAATTAAACATGACCTCAGTGCTTTAAAATACAATTACATTAACTGTCCATTTAATAGTTGGTTAAGATTTTTGGGCCACTGACGTATAGTCAATATACTTGTGACTTATATTAAATACAGTATTTTGTGCTAAGGTAACCGGTTAACAGGTTCCAGCTGCAGGAGCCCGAGGAGGAGGAGGAGGAGGAGGAGGAGGAGGAGGAGGCCTTTGGAGGAAGGGATCACATTCCTGGCTTCCCCGAGATCGCCCACATTGTCTCACAGCACAAGCTCTCTGGGCCCTGAGCAAGCCCCCACCTGATAATGGGGGAGCCGCATAGTATTCATTCAGAGTAGGACAAACTGACTTCCAAGAACGGGACTTAGGTGGCAGGATGGTTTATTAATGAGGGAGGAGGCAAGTCAGTGGGAGCACGGCTCCCCAAACCCAGGGAGGCTCAGTCTGAAGCCAGCACAGCCTGGCCTGACCCTCTCCCCGTCCCCGACCTCTTCTGCCTGGGGACAACATGAGCCCCTGGCCAGGCCGGACCTCGGGGAGCCCGCAGCTGCTTGGGGCCTTTATGGACCAGGGCCTCGCTCGGGCGTGTCCTAGGAAGCCGAGAAGGGGCCGATGGGGGGAGGATGTGGGCTGACTGGGGGCGGCATGGAAGTGAGACTGGGCCAGAGCACTCCTGGGCTCTGCATGACCCAGAGCCAGAAGCTGGAGTTCAAATCCTCCCTCTCTCTGTGAAAGGGGTAGAGCAGGGAGAGCACTTCCTTCCTGCGAGGCAGGTATTGGACCGGTTTATCGATCTCTTAGCAAACTGGCCTCCCCCGTGGCCCTGGCTTCCCCAAAGCTCCTCCCTTGCATCCTGGTGTTCGTGCTCCCAGAGCCCACAGGTATTTGCTGCCCCTCACTAGCAGGTGCAGGAAACCCCGATTTGGCACCAGGGTGGCCCTGGGTTCAAATTCCACCTCAGACACCATGAGGCGCACCGGCAAATACTGGGCCTGGTTCCCTGCTGTCGGTCCCTTACGAGGGCCCACATACTCACACTCGCACCCTCATACAGCTCACACACACACTCACACACCCATTTTCCCCAGGAGTTGGGGGGTCTCTGAGCCAGAAGACCCTTTGCCCCAGGCTTGTGGGGACTTGTCACCCATAGGCCCTTGGGGCGCTGGCTCTGGGTTCAGGTCCCATGGGATGCACTAATTTTTCTTCTGTTTGTTGGTGATTTTTCTCACTTTTGCTAGTTTTCGACCTTCCTCTCTCTTCAGGAAGCCCGGACTTCATGCACCGAGCACTGCTGAGGTGCTAGGGGCTCCCCGATTCCAGAGTGGAATAAGTCATTTCTCTGAAGTTTGCCCCCCCACACTCTGGCCAAGGCCCTTCCACCCATCCCTGTCTTTGTTTGAAGGTCAGGTCCCTTTGTTGTCCATGCACCTCCTCGGGGGCCCCGGAGGCCCCGTGTTTAATGACCGGCTGGCCGCCTTCAGGACCTGGATGTAGATTTTCCTCCCCTCAGTGTGAGAGGAGGAGCCTCATTTTCTTCATGTCCCTCAGGAGCTGGCTGTGGCCCAGCCTCGGGCCTGGAGAGGAAGGGATGAGCAGCCACAGCCCCCCCCGCCTGTTCCCCCAGACCCCCAAAGCCAAGTCACTAAGAAGCCACCGTTCTGTGGCCTTGGGATCCTGGTGGATCCCTCTTGTGGCCTGGAGTCCACCGGTGTGGCCCACATGGGCATTCAGAAGCCGGGCCGTGAGCCATGGGCCCGGAACCCGGAGCAGGGTCATCCAAACACAGAGACACCACCGGGAGAAAGGCCCCCGGGCTGAGGACCCAGAGTGGCCTCGGGCTCACAAGGGGACTTGGCGGCCGGCTTCTTGAGCAGTCCTCGGAGAGTGGGGGCCACGGTGCCTCAGGCGCTCTTTTACCACCGATGGGCGGGGCTCAGATCTCAAGGAGGCAGCCGGGCCCTCCGGAGCTGGGGGGCGCCCCGGACGGAAGGCGGCCATTTGAACTCTTGATTTGCCACATCTCCAATATTAATAAGCGCGTTTGTGGAAGTTGTCACATCAAGCCCGAGATCTTTATTCCAGCCTGTCTTTGGGGGCCCCATGGAGCCTGGCTGCATGCATTTAATAAATCGGAGTCTCGAGTAGTCATTCTTGTAAATAATTAGCTTCGGTGAAAGAATAAGTTAGCATATTGTACGCGTCTAATGTTGCAAGCGCGCGCACGGCAAACTTTCCTATTAATCAACAGTCAAGCGCTGGAAGTTGGGTCTCATACATAATGAATTGGGCTGAAGCCTCCTGGGTTTCATTGATAGAAAAATAAGAGAAAACACAAGTGGAGTAAGCTTTTGAATAAAATTTAACGAGATTGCTCTGCATCCGGTAATTGTTTTGGAATCATCAGGGAGCACATAATTCATCGGCAGTTTTGGGGTGTTTTTATCTTCATCTATCAAATAGGAGCCTGTCTTAATGATATGTTAAGGTGTTGATGAAACAGACTTTTCTTTTTAACGACTCGAACGTTCAGAGGGAGACGAGCGGCCTTCGCCAGCTTGTTTGTTTGCTTGCGTTTATTCGCCGTAAGAATAACAGGCCGCCGAGTGGAGACTCTTTGGGGCGCCTTGGGCAGGGCCCGCTTTAATGTGGGCTGATTTCTAAGAGAGACTCGGCCGCTTCTGAAAGCTGGTGAGGAACGGGAGCGCTGAGATGGCCTTTGAGGCCAAAGGCCGGGGGGCTGCGTGTGCCGTTCATCGTCAACCAGAGTGAAGGAGCTCGGGGACTGGACGGAAGAGCCCATGATGGCCGCCGGGCCGGCCACCAGAGTGAGGGACGTCCTCAGAACCGGCTCTCCGGTGAAACGTTCCCCAAGCTCAGGGCCAAAACCCCACCCTGCCGAGGGAGAGGGCGGGGGGGTTATGGGACAGGAGTCGCCTGTAAGGAACTTTTGGCACGGCCTCATAAACGTCCCTCAGTGTTTACTGGGGACTCGGGGCCCTTCTGAAGTGAGGCTCTAGATACCATGTGGCCACCGGGAGCTCAGTAGGCCACACCCCTCTCTCAGTGTCTAAAGCAGCCCAGCGACCCCACCTCCAAAAGGAGGGAGGGGTGTAAGCCCTCACTGTACAGGAGGGGAAACTGAGGTACACCAATCAAGGGCTCACTCAGGACTCGATTGTTCCACAGCTTTGGGGCATCCTCCTACCCTGAGCCCCAGCCCAGTGCCATGGCTTTCCCTGGGAATCTTGGGGGCTCTCAAGGGGTGAAGCCGATGGAAGCCCAACTCCTGCACCAGAGCCAGCGCCATCAAGGAGACCAGAGAGCGGCCACATGCCCATGGGCGTTATGCCAGCCCCTTTGCAGACCCTTCATTTTCTCATTCTCCACTGAAGGCTCGGGCCCGCTGAGTTCAGCCACGGCCTCCAAGTGTAACCCCCATTGCCTTGGGGGTGTTCCACGTGTGACCCCGGTATCTCTGGGCTCCGGCTGGGATCCTGGGGGTCACATTGCCCACAGGGGCTCCAGGTGCACTGCTCAGAAACATAACTTAAACCATGCCTACGGTGAGCCACAGCGCTCTGCCATCGGCAACAGGGGTGGCTTGGGACACTCATCACTCGGAAAAGTTACTGAGGGCTCCTGGACGGCCCTGGCCTGCTGGTCCCCCAAATCCCACCTGATGGTCCCCCAAACCCTGCCCTCTGGGCACTGCTTATTTATGGCTGGTGCTTGTACCTTTTTCAAAGAAAATGTAAAGTGGGAGCCTCCGGGGTTTCTGCTTTTTACTTTGAGGTTTGAGTTGTTTCCATTTGCTCCCTCTCTGTGAGGACCGAGTTAGCCCCTGGAAGCCTTGGAATCAGCCGGAGTCAGGATAAGCAAAAGTCCTTGGTCTTTGTTCTTGGTCTTTATGGGGAGAAGTGAAGGGAATGGACGTGACCTCTCCTCTTCTTCTCCCGCCCAGAAGTGCCCTGGCTAGTGTCCCTGCCCCTCCTAGTCCCTCCACAATTCTCTGTCTACACCAAACGACTGGGCCAGCACGGAATAGTGGGAAGAGCCATTTTCCAAGCATGTTCTAATAGAGTATTATCCAATAAGCAATTAGCCTTAAGTGCTTGCTTGGCCGACTTCAGTGCATCAGCTCAAGAGTTTCAGCCCTTTACACCTCCCTCCTGTCTTGGGCTGACCAAGCAAGAACAAAGTCCAGGGCCCCAGGGTGTGCACACTCCCATAGAGAAGTGCCCGCCTTCCCCCCTGCTCTCAGCCGGCCTTCGGGAGGCGGGCACGGGCCCCAGGTCCCACCCCGCGACCTCGCCCAACTGGTCGCCGCCATTTTCAGAGTCCAGTGGGCAGGCGTCGGCTCCCCGTTGTTGCCGGCCCTCGTGCCCTCTGCATCCATTTATACGGCTCCTCCGGGCTTCTTCTGAAACTACTTCTGTCATCGAGTGTGAGGAACCCAGAGAATTCTATCACAATCAGAGATGCGCACACACACACACACACACACACACACACACACACACACACACTTATACATACACATATACATGGGCATATGCATGAAATAAAATGGCGCTCAGCCTTCTCCACGCGATGGGCGTCCCCTCAGTTTTCAATTAGCTGCTTTTACAAAACGTGTGTATATAAAAGGGGCTGTTTGTGGACACTTACACACACATGCACACACACACAGGTCCTCCTCCTCCTTCAATCTTTTGGGGTGAAGACCTTGGCCCCAAGGCTCTGCTGAGTTTTACAGCTCAGTGGCCAGACCGGTTTGGAGCTTACCAGACGTGCCTTGATGGGCCTGTTTCTCCCAGCCCCAAGCTTCTCTTGGTCAGTTTTGCCAATCTCATGGGTATCAGGTGGGACCCTGGTACTATGTTAATTTGCATCTCTCTAATTTTAAGTATTTTTAGCAGTTTTTTTTCTCGGTCTGCAGATTGCTTAGATGTCTTCTCTCAAAATTGCCTTGAACATGTGTTGATTGAGGAACAGCTCTTAGGCTTTAAACTTAAGTCGGGTCCATATTCATTTTATCCAAAAAACCCAACTCCAGAGATTTGTTTTCCCACTTCCCGGCCTCTCTTCTCATTTTAACTGCATTGCTTTTGTTTGTGTAAAAAGTTTTATGGGACCGAGGTTGTCATTTTGCCTTCCACTTTTGGCCACCACAAAGCGCCCAGTTTCCCTGTAACCAGTAGCCCCCCAGGCCCCCCTCTTTGTGTGTGGTGCAGCCTTTGGGGCTCGCCTTGGCCCTGGAGCCCCACCTCTCCAGAAGAGCCAGGGCGCCCGCCAGAGCGGGCCGGAGTGCCGCTGAGCCATTGCCAGGACGGTCACCAGGACTGGGGCAGGCAGTGGGGGCCCCGGCCTCGGGGACGTGCCGGCCAGATCCCAAGGAAGAGTGGATCTCAGCAGAGAGGAGGGAGGCGGGAGGCGGAGGAATAAATTTCATTTTATTGTAGAAATGGAAACTTGTGTCATGGCTTTAAAAATCTGGTTTTATGTGTATGTTTAATGTCATTCATTTTAAATGTAGCATCATAAATCCTGGCTTCGGAATCAAAGCTGTTTTAATTACATTTCATCTGTGAGCAGTTCTCTAATACCAGTAAAGAGCAAAAAGAGCTACCGAGTCTGGTGGGGCTGAGGTCTTTAGCACGAGCAGAAAAAAGCCGTTTCACATGGACCTCGCCACTATAAAATCTCTTCAGGCCTCGGAAAAGGAGAAGCGGGCGCCCCCTTACCCTCCGGGGCACAGTGGCCCCTCACTAGGCGGAGGCTGAGAGCCGCGGAAGGTCAGACCCTCTCGGCGGTGGCAAGGCACAGGGAACTGTGATGTCACCATGTCAGCCTGGGGTCTCAGGAGGAGGCAGAGCTGGGAAGAAGGGGGGTTGAGACCCCATCCTTCTCTACATGGAAGGGTGTATGGGGGGGGCACGAGCCTCAGGCACTTCCTGAGGAGTGGGCACAGACACAGCAGGAAGCATTCGCATCCTCCAGGAGCTTGTGTGTTGGGGAAAGCCACGTGCTCGGGAAGACCCCATATCATGGGCAGTCGGGCCGCAGCCACCGAGCGTGAGGACGAGCCTCCCCAATGTGGGATTCTTGAGTCAGTTGGCATTTCTGCGTGCCAGGCCAGGGACTGCAGAGGCGGGCAGTGCCACCTGCCGTGCCCAGCTGCAGGACGCAGCAGCCCCTCGCTTGGTGAACGTCCCCAACTTCTTTTGGACGTGTCGGCGCTGGTTCGGATGCTCGGGCGCGTCCCTCCATCTGCCTTGGAGAATGTCAGCTCCTGCGAGGGCTCTCTGTGGCTGGATCTGGAAAGGCCACGTTTAAGGTCAGGAGAGACCCTCCCTGGCTCTCTGAGTAAGGGCCCCACCCCCGTTGCTGGGTGTGGCAAAGAGGAGGAAGGCAGTTGGTCAGTCAGGCGCTCCTTAAGAATCTACTGTGTGCCATCTAAATGTCCGACCTCCAGGAGTCCCTTCCCAGGGAGGCACATTTTCTTTCTTCCATATGTTCTAATATCTTTTTAAAAGCTAAACAATCGCTTTTTATTTTCAAAATTTCAAAATACACGCAAACGGAGTTTTCGCCCTTGGCAGAACCTTGTGCTCCTAATTTTTCTACTATTCTATTCTGCCGTGTGAGGCGGCCCCCGAAGTCCCCTGCAGCCTTGGCCGGGCCCAGGGGATGGTGTTTGGTGAGCATTCGATGACCTTCTCCCTTTGCTCCACAGGAGCCATGAGGTTGCTTCATCCGGGAACGGCCGTGAGAGTCCAGCGGAGACCGCCGCGCTGGCCCAGTGCGCTGCCTGGCTCGAGGCCTACTTCTGCGCTCCCGAGATGGTGAAGGACCTCCCTCTGCCGCCTTTGCATCACCCCCTGTTCCAGCAAGGTCAGTCCTCCCAAGCCCGTGGCAAGCTCTCGCCCACGCTTCTCCCCTGCTGCAGTGGGTGCTCAGCACCTGGCACGAGGGTCCAGACCCCAACGGGCCTGCTGATCTGGGCTCACGCTTGGGTCATTCTTGGCCCGGCCACCCAAATGACGCAGCTCAACTCCTGGCGTTTGCCGGCTTCGAGGTTCCATGTGCGTCTGAGCGGCTGTATGTTTTCGGTGAGCTTGTTGTTTGCTCGGCCATCTTGGCCAGCGGAGCGAGGCTTGCTAGGGCCCGGTTAGCCCTGGCCAGGAGCATGCTTGGCGGCTGTCACCTTCCCTGGGATAGCCAAGGGGGGTTTTCCGAGCTCATTAAATGTCTCCCAAAGTTGTCACGAAGAGTAAGGGATGGTGAGACACGATTCCTCCATTATGCTCTGCTCATCGTGCACAGGGACCAACCTTCAGCCCCATCCTGGGTGGGGGACCCTCACAGCCGTGCTCCTCACAAGGGGGTCCTGACAGCCACGCTCTCCAGGAGGAGTCAGGGGTCTCTGGGCAGGTGAATTTCTATCTGTCAGGAGTTCTTGGGAAAGAAGTGGAGAGACCTCCTGGGTCACCCTGAGTCAGGGAGCAGGAAGGTGGTCATGGGGCAGACTAGGAACAAGAAGGAGCCTCTTCCTTCCCCATGGCCTTGTGGGAGAATCCTTACGGCCCAAGCCTCTGTTGGGGGAATTCCAAGGGGAGACAGGACCCCGACCCTGCTTCCCCAGGCCTGTGCGGGGACCCTTCTCTTGGCCCTTAGCCCGTGGCACACGTGGCTCTTGGGCCCACCCTCCCCACCAAGGCTCCTGCTCACCCAAAGCCCAGTTTGCCATGGATTGTCCAGCCGCAGAGGAGCGGGCTCAGGTTTTTTTTAATTCAGTCCAATTATTTCCTCTTGGACCGAGACCAGGTGTGCCCATTTTATGGTGGAAAAGGAGGGAGGCACAGTGAAAATGCTGACCAGTTAATTGGCTTCCTGCAAGGCTGAGATAGCCGCGCTTCTTGCTGCAAGCGGTTGTGGGGCTCTGGGTGGGGGAGGAGGGAGAAAGCGTGGGGTCGAAGCAGCTTTGGGGAGGAAGCTGAGAGACGGAGTGAGCAATGAAAGCACCCGGGCTCACCCGACTACACTCAGCGTGTCCGTCTGAACCTTCTGGGGTTTTACGTGTGTTTTAGAATCTCCCCGGCCCTCTCTTACAGGACGCTTCTGAGAAATAAAAGTCACGTGGGGTCGGGAAGACCCAGATTCATGTCAGGCTTCTGGTTTTGACATCCTAGCCATAGACTCCATAAGTATAACTTAACCTCTCTACCTCACTTTACTCATCTGTACCATGGGGAGAGTAAAAGCATCTCCCCCAACACAGCTGGAGGCTCCTAGGGGGAGCGAACACTGAGTCTGGGGAACAGGGTAGGACTCCTCTCCTCAAGTTCAAATGCAGCCTCAGACACTCGAGAGCCATGTAACCCTGGGCAGGCCACTCCACCCTGTGTGCCTCAGTTTCCCCACCTGTAAAATGAGTTGGGAGACTGAAATGGTGGACCGCTGCTCCACTATCTCTGCCAAGGAAACCCCAAAGGCCTCAGAAAAGTCAGAACAACTGCTATTGTGAGAATCGCTCACTAAATGGTAGCCACAATTGTTCTTATTGTTTTTATTATTCCCTTTTTTGTTTGTGGTTAAAACCAGTACATCCAAGATTTAAAATTCAAAATATTGAGTTAATTAAGACTTCAAATTTTTAAAAAAATTAAACTTTAAAATAGACCCAAGGAGACCAGAGCCCTAGAATCACTGGGTCTGCAGCAGGAGGGACTTGCTGGGGAGGAAGAGCAAACCCAGAGGCAGGAAGGGATCGGGCCGCCCCCCCTTCCTTGGGCAGTGAGGGGAGGTCGGCACACAGATGCTCTCCCTCAGTACCCCCCAAGTTTGCTTTTTTCCTCATACCCTGATTCAGTTGCTTATATAAATATATTTTAAATATTTGTGTTTTTACCAAAGCAATTAGAAATATAGTAAAGTAAATTGCCTGTTTCTTCTTCCTGCCCCAAACTCCGTTCCTAAGTATATTCACATTGTTTCTCAAAGAAAAGAACTGAGTGTGAAGCATTCTTAGCCAAAATTCGGTTTTGCCTGCCAGCCCAGCGGTCCAGAAACACGTTCTGGAAAAGTGCAGAAAGGTGCCTGAAAGCGCTACTGACAGGAAGGGGTAATCCTGATAGCTGGGGGGTCTCACATTGAACCGTGGCAGCGTCCGGCACACGTGGGACCTCACTACTCGGCTCGCGGCCGCAGACGTGGATGGTAGATGCAACACGAGCCGCCGCAGTCCTACTGGGCGCTGCACGGTCTAGCTTGGCGTGTTCATGGTGAGTGAGACAGGCACATCCTGCAGTCATGGAGGATGGCGTGGAGGCGGGGCCTGGCCTATCCTGCCTCCTGCTGACCGCAGCCACACTAGAGAGGACTGGGAGGGAGCGCGAGATTCCCAGGGAAACTGTTTTCAGAATGGTGTTTGCTGCTGTAGAAGGAAAGCAAATCTTCTTCGAAATCAGTTGGTTTGTCTTTTATTCATCGAGATGTTCCCACAAACGGCCACCAAATTCTAGCTAGGAAAAAATGTTTTGTGCGTTTCCAGTTTTACTTCACGTGCTGCATCTTATGGGTTATTTCCTGGTGGCTGCTTTAGGAAAAGAGCGTGTTGTCAGAGTGACTCTTGTTCCCAGGAATCACAGGCAGAGGGTTCCATTTCTGGTGGATGCGGTCTCATAAGCCCTTTCTTATTTCACAGAGGTTCAGCGATCGACATTTGTACTGTAGTTTTCTAGGCTTGTTACCCCCATGAAAGTGGGAGGCCGCCTCTCTAAGGCATCAAGGCCCAGAGTGTTTGGGGGCATTCCCTTGCTTGGTCCTCCACATGTCCTTGGGGTGGGGTCAGGATACTTGCTATTCTGACCCTCATTTTACAGCTAAAAAAGCTGAGATGGATCTTCTCTATTCCACCGTCCGTCCCTGAAGTCAGAAACAAAAGGAACAACTGGCAATGACCTTGTGGTCCCTGGATATGATGGAGCATATTGTGCTTTAAGGACAGCTGTACACAGCGAGACCCTCTAGGACAACCTTGAAATTGGGACGAGCAAGAAAAAAAGTGAGAAAAGCTGTTATTGTCGGTGACCAACAGGTCTGGGGCTGGGCCACGTGTGTGAATGGTGGCATATACCGCTAGGCGCTGGCAACGCCCCCCGTTGGTTGTGCTGTTACTTTTCTGGGCTTGGATCTTCTTCTTTTTTGCAAAACTTGACTCATGGGAGGGATATGTCCCGGAATTCGGAGTAATGTAAAAACAACAGATAACAACAAAAACTAAAAGTGTGAAAATGAAGTTTTTTCAAAGGGCGCTTTCTGGGCCTTGGGTCACTAGTAATCAGTCAAGAGTCAGTAAAACCTTATTGAGCCCCTACTGTGTGCAGAGCACCTACTGTGTGCAGAGCACCGTGCTTTCTGGGATTCTTGGAGTGAGCTGACAAAAGGCAGGATTTGCTTTTGGAATTTTTTTTGATGGAGCAACATTCACTTACAGGAACTATTTTCTTGCAGAGAACCAGTGCTTAATGCTGCTTTCATGATAAAAGATCATTTAAACTTTTTTCTCTTAACCCAGCCAAACTTTTGTGGAATTAGCATATGAAAGGGTTTGAGGGCCTTTGTTTCACTGATCTGCTTATAGGTAATGAGCAAATCAGTTCGAATATTAAAAGTGGGATTTTGCCAAAAGCAGTCGCTTTTTTAAATATGAGTTTTGTTGGGGGGGTTGGGGTTGGGTTTCTTTTAAGAAAGGATTCTTGCACTGGATTGATCTCCATAAAAGGCTGTATTCTCATTTCAGATGCAGAGTGGGCATCTCAGAGCCCACCCACCCCTCCTCCAGACCAGTTCTTGGGTAGCCCCGGGGCTCTGGTTCTGGTCTAAGGGGGTGGCCGCCCCCCTCCACTGGAGCCAGTCTTCCCGTCACCCACTGGCGCCCAACTCGGGGCGAGAGCCCAGAGAGCCCAGGAGCAGAAGTTCCCATTTGTCTTTGCTTGGCTTTCTCCAGCTCAGAAAAGGCTCCAGGCTGCTTTCTGTTGGGCAAGAGGAGGCATATTTGGGGGGAAGGGCCCCGCCCCAACTAAGAAACCGTGATGGCCTTTTCCCAAACCTAAGTGGGAATCCAGCTCAGGCTCCAAATAAATGGGGCTTCCAACATGTCCTAGATCTAGCTGTCTCCAAGATGACAATATTTTTAAAAAACGGCTTCTGAGTTTTCCTTTCAAAGTGACTATAATGTTCCTTTTTAAATGAAATATTTAACACTTTAATAATTCCTTGGTCACAGCTATTAGCTTGTAGCTATGAAACCCGATTGCATGACAGCAGTAAAACCTCCCTGTTTTTGCCCTTAACCTGCTGGCTGGAAGGGGGATTTGTGCTGCTTCCATTATGGAGTCTCGAAAAGCCTTGCCATTCTTTTATTTTGGTATCTGCAGCTTGAACCCCTGATTTCACAAAAAGGCCTCTAATGAAAACCCTGCCAAAGGAGTTCTGGGAAATACCGTTTTCAGTGTGAATTAATTAATTTTCCCACTGTGTCCTGGAAGGCAGGCACATTGCACTGTGTGCCTTCCAGTGGAAGGCGGTGTGAGTCCTGGAAGGCCTTCAGATGATAACTAGGAAGGAGAATAACATCATTACCTGGGGTTCTCACTGGAGACGGAGCCCTTGAAAATTAAAAATCCATCTCATACAGCCCAGAAAGGGGGTTAATCATCTCTCAATCACTTCCCTTGGCCATTGTGGGCCTAGAACCGCAGCTCCCCTTCCCTCCTAACTGCGGCTCATGCCCAGGAAAATAAAGCTAAGTTTGCCCAGGACCAATGGTCTGCTGGCCACGGTGCCCAGCGAGGTGCCCATTGAGGTGCCCACTGCTTCATCCTTCCCTCCTGCGGCCCAGTCAGGCGGGTGCGGCTAGAACGGCTCAGGATCCGGCTGCTGCTTCAGTGAGAGTGGCTTCAGGATGTGGGTGTGTGTCTGGTTGTGTGTTATGTTTTGTGTGTGTGTGTGTGTGTGTGTGTGTGTGTGTGTGTGTGTGTGTGTGTGTGTAGTGAGTATGTATGTGGTTATGTGTATGTATTGTTTGTGTGTATGTGAAATGTGTGTATCTGGTTACGTGTGTTGGGTATATAGTTATATAACTATATAATATGTGTGTATATAGTGAGTAGATCTGGTTGTATGTGTGCGTGTGTCTGTTGTGAGTAATGTGTGTCTGTGTGTGTTGTTATGTGTGTGTGTGTAAGTGTGAATGTGTTTCTGTTATATATACGTGTGTGTGTGTGTATCTTGTGTGGGTATATATTCTTAGCTGTGATGGTGAATAAGTGTGTGTAATGAGTGTGTATTGTCTGGTTGTGTGTATGGTGTGTGTATATATATTATGTGGGTGTGTCTTTTGAGTGTGTGTATCTGTATTCTTTATGTATGTTAGTATGTGTGTGTCTATTGTACACATATGTGTGTTTGACTATATTCTTAAGTCTGATACTTAACGTGTATGTATCTGTGTGTGTGTGTGTGTGTGTGTTGCGTGTGTGTGTGTGTGTGCACGTGTGCAGCTTTCCCCCAGTGAGCATTCAGTGTTTGCCAGGTTCATTTCATGCCCCTTGTCCAGGACCAGCCAGTATTTGGCTCATGCCGCGTCTAGGACCAAGCCCACACGCCCAGCGTTGGCGAAGGACTGTGCCGCCCCAGCAGCCATTGCCATGGTTTTGCCAACACTGCGAGTTGCTCGCATAAAGGGTCACTGATGGCAGGGATCGGGGGGTGCCGGCAGCTCCCATTGGATAGTGATCCCTGTTTTCTCCCCTCCGATGAAGGCTCATAAAGCCGCTTGCCCTTGCTGAGCCATGACCCACTGAAGCTGGGGTGTTTTTAACCCCCCCTGATGCCAGTTTATTGCTCAGAACAAGGGCGCGCCTGCACTTAAGTGAGGAAAAAACAAGGGAAACCTCCAGCGACTGCATGGCTTCTCTGGGGTAAGCCGGGGGGGGGGGGGGGGGGAGAAATCCCCAGTAACCCCAAAACAGTGCAAGGGATGAGGGATCAGTCAATGGAGGGGGATGGACACAGGACATGAAGAGCCTGAGGGTATTGGAGATCCTGGATCTCGGCCCGAGGGCTCTGCTCCTCCCCTTCCCTAAGCCCTTCCTGCTCGACCTTTGCTCCCCCTTTCCCTTTCCTTCCCAGTGCCTTCAGCTCCCCTGTGAAGACATGGGCCTTTTGGGCTGTTCTCCAGGGAAGCAGCTTGTGTGCTCAGAGGGGGACCCAGAAGGCCCCTGCGTGGCCAAGCCGTGGTCTGTGGCCATCTGTGGCCCTTCATGTCCTCGTTTAGAATCCCGAAGAACAGAAAGAAGAGCCAGAAGTGAGTCCATCCATGAAGATTGAGCACCTACTGTATGCCAGGCACTCTGTTAAGGGCTGAAAAGGCAAACTGCCCTCAGAGAGCTGTGGTCAATGGGGGGGACAACAAACAAGTGACTGTAATGGGGACTCTCACGGGAAGAAGACTGGACTTAAGGCAAGAGACCACCCATGTCCAGAGTCTACCAGCTATGTGACTGAACCTCATTCTCCTCAACTGTAAAATGGGCCTTCTTGGAGGGGGAAGCCCCAATATACCCTAGCTTGTTATTTTCTAAAGGGAGGCTGTTGCTATTGGCCTCTGAGGCCGGCCTTCTGCCATCTTTGCCCCTCTAGAGAAAGAAGAGCTATCTCTAGCTGCAATCAGTCTGATGGGGTAAAGAACTCCCAAAATATACTGCAATTTCAGGATTCTTCCCCACATGGAAATGAGGAATGGAAAAGAAATCACTTTAGGGTCTATACCATAACAAGGCTTGGGATTGGATGCAATGACTGTGGGGCCGTCTGTGCAAGAAATCCAGGCCTCCCTCCCTGCTTGCCTCAAAAGTGGCTCCAGCCCTAAGGCTCTGTCCTTGCCCCTCCATGTTGCCCATCTGGGCACAGGCCTTTGCCCTTGTTCACTTCCTCAAGTCTGTGGGACATTAAGCCTTCTGTCCTGAGAAAGAGGCCCGCCGTGGGCCGCCCAAGGATCCCCACTGGTCCCGCTAAGAGCCCGTTTCCACATGCCCCTTCTTGGGCAGAAGTCACCAGCGGGTCTGGGAGGACCTTGGTGAGCGGTCAGCTGCCCGCCGTGTCTTCCTGGGCACCGCTGTTGGAGAGCGGAGATGTGACACCTCAAGAACTAGACCTTGTTTATTTTCCTTCAGTTAAAGACAGGTGGGGAAAAGTTGGGGAAAGGACAGCTGCACCCCATCTGAGCCGCAGCACCTAGGGCCAAGGGCAGGCTAGTGAAGTGGTGAAGATGGTAGTCTTGGTGAAAGGACTGGGAGGAGAAGGTGACTCACTGAGGAGATCGTGGGTCTGAGGAAATACCTGGGTTGGGAACCAAGACCCGTGTCACAGGATACAGCCTTCTGCCTCCCCTCTGGATTCTGGGCTTCCAATGGAAGGGGACACATCACATCCACCAGGGCGCCGTCATCCACGCCACGGAGATGAGATGGGCCGCCTGGGGGGCCGTCTTGTGGCTGCTGTGGGCTTGCTCCACGTCTCCACGACATTGAGCTTTGATTGGAGACGGTGAGCCAGAAATGGAGAGTTGTAGGACCTTTGCATTGTCAGGAGCCCCAAGTCTGTCTGATGAATGAACTGGAGACTCAGTGCCTCATAGGTTCACAGTATAAAGACCCAAATTCAAGTCATTCAAGCTCCCTGAGCTTTAGTCTCCCCATCTCTAAAATAGGATAACTTCACATCCTGTTTGTGTATGGGATTCTGTGGCTTCAGGGAGTTTGTGTAATATGTCATACAAATGCAAATTATAATTTTTTGTCAGATTTTTTGGTTTTTTGGAAAATAATAGAGATAAGGGAATGATATTTCCATTTACCTAAAAATGTTACCAGGCTTTTTTCCTTACCCAACATAGAGCTGTTTGTAATATTGCTGAAAAGGAAGGAAGGATGGGAGAAAAAGGAGGAAGAGAGGAAGGAAGGAAAGAGGAAAAGAAAAGTAAATAAATGAACAAAAGAATGAACGAATGCAACCAACTAAAGACTCTTTTCTGGCTTCCTTTTCCGTTTTTTAAAGCATCACAAATGGAAAGTCAGACATAGTCCAGCCCCAGGCTTTGCTCACATGGGTAACGGCGGCTCCCGTTCTCCCGTGGCCCCGTGCTGGACAGCGTGCAGAACATGTTGGGGCAGTCCGTCCTCTGTGCAGCAAGGCCTCCTGTTAATCAGTAATAATTGCCCAGGCCTCTTGAGAAGTCTAGTTAAGTGAATGTTCCATCCTCCATTTAAGAGGTGGCCAGATCCCATCCTGGAGTCCCTGAGGCTTACACGAAGCAGAGACAAAATTAACTAGCATGCAGTCAGCTCTGGCTCCAGAGTCACACAATGTGTTTATCCAAGCTTAAGAGGTAGCCAAAAGGGCTACTCGTGAAAATGGCTGAACCTGAGCCGGGCCAACAATCCGCCCGCGCTCTGCCTTAATGGGAAGACAACACTGCCCCCTAATTGAATTATAACCCTCAGAGCAACGGCACTTTTCAAAGTAAATCTCCTATTGGAGCGTGTTGGTTTTAAATAAGTAAATAAATATATATATATTTTGAAAGATCCTTGGGTGTGTCCCAATGGGACACCCAAAGGGCAGGACTGAAAATGATTAGTTTCTATATTCCAGACTTTTCAGATCTTAAGAGGAGAAAAGGATGGCTTTTGGGTCTTAGTACCCCACCCCCTTCATAAAAGAATCCCTCGGGGTCCCCCTGGACAAGAGGTCACCTGACCTCTTTTGGTCACCTTCATTTCAAATGTCACCCACTACTGCAAATGAGGATACTTGAGTTCCTGGGGTCCGTGGTCTTCGACGTCGCTCTGGCTGACATCTCGTATAGTGGTGAGGGAAAGACGTAAAGCTCTACCCTTTCATTCTCTGGTCCTGTTGGACATTGGGAGGGGGCTGCAGTGGGAGCCTCACCTTGTCTGCAGCCACCTGCGTGGGCGTTGTGTTGGGGACCGAGAGCCGCGCCCGGGACTTCTCCCCATCCCAGGGGTTTCGGCACATCTGAGTTCCCCCATTCCTGAGTGAAGAGTGGACTTGGAACGGAAGCTCGATGAATCTGTGTCCCTCTGTGCAGGTCATGATTCACACCTTGGAATAGAAAACTCAGATATTTACATGGGGTGGGGGGCACTGACTTGGGTTCCCAGAGTCCCGTGACCATCAGCTTTATTTAGTGAGATGATCGCAGACTTGGGGAGCAGCAGAGGCCCAGAGAAGGGGCCCTTCCTTCTCGGCGTCCGCCTGCCCCATTGTTTCCCCTTTCTCTGCTTCCCGTCTGAGCACTTTCCGAGGAAGTCTCCTAACTAGGCCATTTGAGCAATGAAAGAGAAGAATACATTTTCCTGGCCCTGAAAGATTTCACTCCGTTAGTTAGATTGAAACCCTGAGTTTGGTTTTTGCCTCCCCGTGTGTCAATGTGAATATTGATGATGTTTTGGGGAGAATTTTCTCAGAAGAGTCCGGCATCTCAGCATAAATAGATATATATGGTGTATCTGTTACTATGGTAACGGCCATTTCTTTTACTGGATGTTCCTGTTAATTGTTGCACAAACCACATCTGACAGGTGATTGTGTAAAGTCAGAAGGCCCTTCCCTAGGCTTTTATGCGTGTGTATGTGTGTGTGTGTGTGTGTGTGTGTGTGTGTGTGTGTGTGTGTGTGTGTGTGTGTGTGTGTGTGTTTTCTTCCACCTGGGGCTGTCTGTCCCCACTCGGTGCCATCTTTTTTCCAGGTTTCTCTAGGACTGTCTCTGTAAGAACCAGAGGCTAAGCCGGGGACAACAAGGGCTTACTCTACCGCAGAAATATTCTCAACCAAGAAGACGGGATCGTCCCTTTGTCCCTCCCTCCCCCTCGTCTGAATAAAATATGCAAGAAGCCACCTAAATGGCGCTCTCCCTCTTTTTCATGAATTGGGCCTTTGATGTTCAAGAAGAGCCCATATTAAAAGACACCCCTAGAAGGCTGGAGGAAGGGCTCCCGTTTGTGACAAACGGAAAACCGCAGAAATCTCGCCGAATGTGAGGGTGTCATTAGTTTGGGAACCGCATCCTTGCAAATAACTGTCGAGGAGCCAAATCGGTTTAAAAGAAGATAACAAAATGGTTTAAGCTACTTAGGTTGAATGCCAATTATATTTTAATATTCAGCTGAGCATATTTTTCCACAGAAAAAAGGCCGCGTCGACGCATGCATAACTCATTGGCGGCGTCGGCCAGCTGTGCCGCTCTCTACTCCGAATCACTTTGTGCATTTTAGTAGCATGGTAATTTAGGGGAGAAATACCTGAGTGATGGCATTTTCAATGAGCAGGTAATCTACAGAGAATTTTTATATGGTTATGAGTTCTGTGCTCCAGCCTGGCAACACAAAAATATATCAAGACCAATTACGGTATCAACTTTCAGTGTGATACCCTTGCCACGCAAGTGCATGTATTTCTGCCCCAGGCATTTCAAATTGCATCTAATTTGAAATCTTTGGGGTTTTAATTAAATTTCAGAATATATGGAATTCTTCATTAGTACCTGCTCTGAATAGCAGATTATACTTTTCTCCGTCTCTCGTTAAAGAAGTCGGCTGTAGTAAATAGCCTGTTCAGGAACTGATCATTTGTGGGGCCTGGATATTGGGAACAGAAATCGTGGAATGCAAAATAATATCCAAAAGATTATTAGTCCGGCGAGGGCTTCTTCATTTGTATTTTAATGGAATTTTACATTTCTCTTAATGATTTGCAAATTGTCCTCTGATTATAAGATGCATTAAGCTTTTCATTTTAATGGCAAAGACACAACCATTAGCAGAATTTTTTTTTTTCGTCTTCTTTTTAGAGCACTTCCCTGAAGCAGATAAATATTGAAACCATTAACACCTTTTGATGTGCTTTAGAGAGCCGTGCTCGGCCCAGTACGGGAACGAACGGGGTCTTGGCGATTTCTGCACCTCGCCCATCACCCTTCCCCACACGAACAATGGAGGGGAAGGCCGTCCTCCCCCGCCGCCTCCCTCCGCCAAACAACAACGTGAAGTTTTCACTTGGTCTTGGATTGTTGACCGACTGAGGTTCGTCTGCCTTGACTTAATTAATCACCATTTAGGGACGCTTTTTACGTTTACTAGACATGATGCGTGGAGCGCCGTCATTAACAACTTGTTTTGGGTCAATGTCAGACTTATGGGGTGAGGACCTTTCAGTTGACCAGCTGGAGGGTCAGTGGGGGACAGCGGAGCATAGGTAGCTCCACGTCCCCAATGGTACGTCCTCCTTTTCCCACCAAAGGCTGGAGTGCAGCGGCTTCTCATGTAAAGGAGAAACCCAGTGGGTCCCTTAAAGACTGCTGGTTGTCCATTGGTCTCGGAAGCAGTAGCAGCAAGCTGACTCCAAAATGAATTGCGTTTACACGGCCCCAGCGACAATGGAACAGGCAACTCTTTGGCTCGGGGCCTGTTTGCTGAGAGGAGGCAGGACCCCCAAGGAGCCCACCCCCTCTCCGGGCCCCCCGTTTGTCCCACCGTCTTCATGGGCCTTCAGGAGAGATGAGGTCATGGCTCACAGTGGGATTTTGACCCCTCGACCCCTCATGTAGAGTCTCCTGTAAGGGCCCTTCGAGCAGCATCTTGATACAGCCCAGGTGTCCACTGGAGCTTCCTCGGCCTTGTCAGGGCTTTCCCTGGTTGGGAGACGGGAGCCATTTCTCATTGTCTCTTTGGACCAGAGCCGTAGTATCGTTACTATTATCATTACTGTTATTGTTATTGCTGTGATGAGTCTTTCTACCAGGGTTAGCCTCTTGTAATTAGAGGTGTTCTTTTCACAGTACTTAAGAAGAGTCTAAATTATGAGGAAATGCTAAAAAATAATAATAATCCCGTCCCTGACAACAGGAGTTGGACAGAATCGACCAATCCACAAGCACTTAGTGATGCTTTGATTTATTAAGCATGTTAGAGATGTGAAACCAGAAGTACAAGGAGGTGTCTTTCTGCCAAAGATCAGTGACATTGTCAAGTGCTCAAAAAGTAATAATAATAAGGCAGCTAGGTGGCCCAGGGGATAGTGTTGGATGTGGAGTTAGCAATACTTGAATTCATATCCTCCCCAAATTCAAATTAGATACTAGTCATGTGACTTATTCAAGTCCCTTCACCTATGCCCACCTCGGTTTGTTCATCTGTAAAATGGGGGTAGTAATAGCATCTGTTTCTCAGGAGTGTTGTGAGTGGTATAATATTTGTAAAATATTTTGCAAAATTTGCAAGGCCTTAATAAGTGTTAGCTCTTATTACTAATGGTTGATGATGATGATGATGATGATGATGATGATGATGATGATAATAATAATAATCTGAAGGAGTAAGGTTTGCAAAGAAGGCCACACCATTGGTTTTATTGGAATTGAGATGTATGTCACACAGACAGCCACAGAAAGCCCATGGTGGTGGGGACCTGGATGAATGGGCCATTTTGAGGAAAATGCAGTCTGACACTCTTATAAAATGCCCACTGTGTGCAAAGAATTGTGTTTATTTTAACCAAGTAGCCCTTGCCTTCATGGTGCTTGTATTCTGCTAGGGGGCTCAGAGCTAAGGACGTAGCTGATCACGTAGGTAGGAGAGAGTGAGAGCACGAGGAAGAAGCGTCCGCCAGGGACAGGGCGTGTAAAGGTCAACGACCGGGTCTCAGGCGAGAAGCATCAGGGAGCCGCGTTTTGTGTAGGGAATGACATAACGGCACAGGGCCTTCCAGTGAGAGCCGGGAGAATAAGCAGGAGCCTGTTAGGGCTTTATTCATGATGGAGTAAGTAGAGCTGGGGGGCAATGGAGATGGAGCCGGCCAGACCTGGCACATGATTCAATGCAGGCGAAAGGGAGAAGGAGTTCTCTTCTGGCAGCTGACAGAAACAAGGACCACTGGGAGAAAGATGTGGTGATGGGGGCAGTGGCTTTTTGGAGACGCTGGGGAACACCCAAGCGTAGATGTCAGGCGGGTAGCCGGTGATTTGGATCCAGAACTCAGTCCAAAGCTTGGACTCAACGTGGCTTCTTGGGAGTCACCCATACAGAGGTGATGACTGAACTCTTGGAGGCGGACGAGATCGTTGCCTAGAATGAAAGTAGGCCCTGGATGAGCAGGAAGAAAGCCATAATTCCCCCAGACATTCACCAGTGATGTTGCCGATGGGTCTCTCCTGATAGAGAATGGTTTCCCCAGATATTATCATTCCCAAGTGAAATCGTTCTAATTGCATTGTACCTAGAACCTGACAGATGTCTTTGGGAAGCTTAGAGTAGTAAGAAGGAGCTGGATCAGCAGTGGATGGAAGTTTTGTTCATGTCTGTGTGTGTGCGTCTGTCTGTCTGCCTGCTTCCCTGTGTGTCTCAAACACAAGCTGCCTCTGGGCAGTAGCTGAGGCTGAGAATGATGGAGAGTGAGGTGAGGGGCACCAGCATCTCAGATGCTTATCGTGATGATGATGTGTAGCAGGGGACAGTCAGAGGAGGCGACGTGTGCACTCAAAGGAAAGTTCTGGGCGGGGGCAGACACCAGTGGCATTCCCTCATCGCCCACTCCCTACTTCAGGGCACGGGGGGCACTGATTGGGTGACCGTGGGCAGTGCTCTGTACCTGTGTTACTCAGGGCTGCGATCACGTCACATTCCTAGAGGGCTTCCGCTTTCTCTTCCTTCATATCCCATGATCCCTTTGGATAATTGTGCCTGTGGATAAATCACCACTTTCTGTCATTGAATAAGGCTATGGCAGCACAGGGAGGCTCTTCCTTTGTAGGTTTGGTGATCACTGTCGAGGATCGCTCCCCTAGCAGACAGGCTGTGTCCCTCACCGCCCCCAAAGCCACCCGGCCACGTCTCACTCGACATTCTCACTCGCTGGGCTAGATTCTGAATCCTGCAAGCTTTCCATCCGAGGCAGTTAGGAGAATGAAGTATTATCAGAAATTCCCAATGCCCATGATCCACCATTGAAAGGGAAAGGTCACTGGTTAAGGTGGGATGAGATTTCAAAGAAGAGGGAAGAATAAAATTAGCCATACAACGTCAATTAAAAACCAGTCTGTAGCGTCTTGAGAAGAAGAAAAGGGAGAGTGTGGGGAGGGCCCCCTCCCTAGCCGCCCTTGGCACTTAGATCCAAGTTGCACTTGGACCGTCGAGCTTCTGTGACCACGTAGACACTTGGCGTGCTCTGAGGCCTTTCTCTCCTGCCTCTGAGTCTCTAGAGTGGAAATGATGCTGAATGGTGGCATTGTTCACTGCCCTACTCTGACTCGTTACTACCTTAACCTTCAGTTCCCTCCTTCAGTTATTAAAAAGCTCTGCCTTGAGGGCAGCTAGGGGGCGCAGTGGATGGAGTGCCAGCCCTGAAGTCAGGAGGACCTGAGTTCAAATCTGGTCTCAGACATTTAACATGTCCTGGCTATGTGACCCTGGGCAGGTCACTTAACTCCAATTGCCCCAGAGAAAAAAAAAAAAAAAAAAAAAAAAAAAAAGAAAGAAAGAAAGAGAGAGAGAGAGAGAGAGAGAGAGAGAGAGAGAGAGAGAGAGAGAGAGAGAGAAAGAAAGAAAGAAAGAAAGAAAGAAAGAAAGAAAGAAAGAAAGAAAGAAAGAAAGAAAGAAAGAAAGAAAGAAAGAAAGAAAAGGCATTAAAAAGCTTCACCTCTGAAATCCTGCTGTGGTCCTCCCACTTCCTTCATCCCGATGTTTTCAGATGATGTAGCAGAGTTCCTCCATTTTAACAAAAGGCCTCCGTCTCAGGGTGCGAGCCCCTTGTCTGATATTGTTGGGGCACTCTTCCGATCGGCCATGGGCCATTTTACATTCGCAGACCCGTGCGCGCCTCAGAGGATCACTTTCAGCGCTGATGTCAGGGCTGCCCTGGACGTTCTCCGGGCATCTGGACGTCAGTGGCCGCCAGCAGGAGACCCGGGCGGTCCGGTGCCACGTGTGCCCATTGGCTCAGTTTCTCCTCCAGGCTCAAGTAAAGGCTGTCAGCCCCTTCCTGGGCCTGGTACGGGCTCATAACTCGGGAGTCAGGGAGACACTTAATAGAAGAGTGCTTGGGGACTGACTGGTCCTGCAGCTCTAGGGAGAGCCCTGGCTCCAAGGCTCTTCTGAGAGGACCAGCTCCAGATGCTCGGACTTCTTGCTCTCTCTGTCTCTGTCTCTGTCAAAGGTCCATCGTGACTGCTGTCCAAAGGAAGAGTCTTCAGAGTCTTTCAGGGAACCTGGATCTGGAAAGTGCACAGCTGGGAAAGGTACGTGGCGGCTGCCCTTGAACCCCAGATGAGAGCAGAGGTCTTGACAGGGGCCACTGGGGCCCAATAAGCACGAATATGCCTAGTGCTGGAAATGGACTGGCACGGGCGCTGCCTGCCTCTGGCCCTCAGGCTGCATCCTCCCAGTGCCAGTGTCACGGGCTCTGCCCACTTTTCATCACTAGTAAGGTTGGTTTCCATCTGGACAAAAGAACTGTGAGAGAGGCAGCCTGTCATTTCCCAGGGAGCAGCAGTGAGCCCCCAAAACCCCAATGTTTGTGCCTGGTTGGACAAAGGATGAGGAATGAGCCAAATGAGCAGGAGATCGTGGAGGCGGCGAATGGGGGGGGGGGGGGGGAAGCCCCTGGCCAGAACGTGGCCTTGGAAAGACAGATCTTTTAAGAGAAACCAGAGGGAACAGCTGGAGCAAGGCGGCCCTCTTCTGGTTTTTAAGAAGATAAACTGAGGCTATGCAGGGATTAGGAGGGGGACGGAACCCACGTGGGGATCAATGGAGGTCATCTCGTCATGGAAGTCAAAAAGGAGAAAAGAGGAAATGTCCATGGTTCAGAGCCAGGCCCGGAGTGGAGACAGGAGGTGACCGGGGGTGCTCTCTGTCAAAATTGGATCGACTAATCAATTCTTCGTTTGCGCCAATGATTATTTCTTCCTTCCAGAGGTGGAAGTGAGCAGGGCTCCGCTGCACTGGCCCTGGTTCTGTTCAGAAAGGAAGAGCGGATGAACAGAGCGGCTGCGGATCCGGGCGGATCCCCGCTCAGAATCTGTCATGGAGGGAGGCTGGCGGCGTCTGCCGTGCGCCCGGATTGGGGGAGGATCCTCGGCGCGGTTCAGAGAGAGTGTCCGGGGAACACAGATTATTTTTAGAAAGAGAAGAATTCACTTCTGCAGACACAATTAGGAGCAGTTCTGATGAGAAAGAAAACAAGGGAGCCGTCTAAGGGACAGAGGCTCGGGGACCACCGACTGCGGCTTTTGTAGACGGCGCGTGTGGGACGGTCAAGGGCGGACACGGCGCTCATAGAAACCGGAGCACCTCCTCGTGAGCGTCCCATGGTTGGGGAGGACGCTAAGGGCAGCAGAGTGGGATTTCTCGAGTTGTTCTGGCAGACTCTGTGGCCCCCGGAGTTCGGAGCCCACTCTCTTGATCCCCGCGCTGCCTCCTCTCCTTATGGTGTCATCTGCCTTCCCTGCGTGTCTCATCATCTCTCCCCCGGGCTTCTGACTGCCTTGTAATTGGTCTCCTTGTTTCTGATCTCATCCACTCTTCCGACAGAAGGCAGAGCCATCTTCCTAAAGCATCCATCAGACCATCACTGCCCCCTTCAAGAGCCTGCAGTGGCTCCCTAGTGCCATGAAGTGAAGTAAAAGCTCCTTGGACTGTCTCAGCTCTGGCCTCGATGCTGGCTCTTTGTGCCCGCCTCCCCTCACCTGCAGGCCATCACGGGTTGTGCCCAGCTTCTCAGACTCAGATTCTCAGTCTCACAAAATGTGCTCTCCACACCGAAGCGCTCCCTCCTCGCCTCTGGCCGCCTCCTACAGGAAGCCCCCGCCAGACGATGCCGCGTCCTCCTCATTTCACTCCCTTCTCTCTGTGCAGCCTTGTCTTTGCTGGCAGAGTGTAAGCTGCCAGGATGTGTGCCCTCAACCCTTAGCTTTTGGTATACAGTAGGTACTTGATAAGTGCTTGTTGAGAGTAATGGCAAAATTGGAGGAGATGGCTGTAAAATCACTCGGTTCCCCCTTTTTCTGCCAGAATGTGATCTTCGTATGGAAGTCGCGCCCCCAAAGGTGAAACCTTTGCTTGGTAAGGGGACAGATCAGCCTCTTCATGGATCCTGGAGGAGCGGGGGGGAGGGGCGGCTGAGCGGGGTCCAGATGAGGGCAGGGAGGAAGGTGGCGTGGGAGCGGGAGGGCGGGGCCCACGGGCCCTGGAGCCTGCTCCAGTCTCTGCTGAAAGCCTGGCACGTTTGTGAATGTCTCAGAAAGAAAGCCATGGTCATGGCAGCCCAGCAGCTTGCGCAGAGATGTCTGAGGACCTTTGCCTTCGCCCGCCGGCCAGGCGTCAAACCCTTCTGAGGAGCCGGGAGCCGTCTCCAGGCTCGGCCCAGATCTCAGCAAAGCATTTTATAAAGCCTCTTGTGGAAGCGTCGGGAGAGCCGGCCCGGACCCCGGGACTCATGTGCCCCAATTCTGCCCTTGTAGGCAACTACCCAGTCAGACCCCCTGGGAGCGGCAGGTGGGTCCCCCCAGCAGGCCCAAGAGGAGGCGCTCTGCGCCAAGCCTGCCCCTTTCTGAGCATCCTGGAGACACCCCCCGCAGTGCCCCTCAGTGTGGCCGACAGGACGGCGTCCCCGGACTGTGAACCGTTCCTCCTTGGGACTAAATGCCAGCAGGGATTCGGGGCACGAGGACTGGACCCTTACCCTCAGCCACCATCGCGCCGTGTTGTAACCAACTCGGGGCAGTCGAGACCACAGACATCCTTCTCAGCTTCAGTCTTCATCAGGTCCACAAGCATTTATTGAGCACCTACTGTGGCAAACAGTATCCTGGTACACCTAAAGCAGGCATTTCTTTGTGTCGAACCCCTCAGAGATCTTCAGCCCCCGGGCAGCGTGAGCTCCTTGTCCCAGGGCCGAATCCCAAGCCCGTCTTAGTGCAGTCCAAGCCTTAACGAGTGGTCTGGGGGTCCCGGGGAGCCGCTTGTGCTCTTCGTGGCCTGGCGTCCCTGTGGCCCAGAAGACAGAGAGATGTCAGCACGTGTTTATCCCACTGAACCCTGATGCTAGGACGCGGCCGGCCACCGGGCGTGCCCCGGTCAGCTCCGCCGAGGTCAGGGCACTATGGGATGCGCATGCGCGGGCCTTTCCCCCGGTCCATGCTCCGGCCCGGCCGGGCCGCCCTGCACGGGCCCCCTCCCCTTCACGGGAGCGGGTGCGCAGCCCAAGTTGGCTGCACGATTCGAGTTAGATTCCATCACTCAAATTTCAGTCACAACTTCTTTTGAATTCGTCGGCTGCCCTGCGGCAAAGGCTCAATGTTGATACTGAGATTAATCCCCGAAGAGCCCCTTATTTCTCAGCAGAGAAATTAAAGCTTGCCAGTTTTCCTTTCACCTGTCCTTCTGACAGCTCTGTCAGTAATGATATGCCTTCTCCATGGTGTAATCCCCGTCCTATGGTAAAGAATAATTTATTAAGAAATTAAGGGGCTTAGCTCCTCTCCGTCGGGTTGGTCTTCAAAAGTTAGCTGATCGTGGAGAGAGTATGATTATCAATGAAAAATTATTTAACAGGACCTTGGGGCTTTTTGAGACAAAGCCTAATAAGTCACATGGGTGGATATCAATCAAACCGAGCCCCTTTAGATTTGGTAAATATTCCCCCAAGTTACGTCAAATTATGTTGATTATGTGAGTGGAGCCCTGGCAGTGCCTGCTGACGCTGGGCACGAGCCCCGCGGAGGGAGGAGCGGATCTGTGGAAGCCGAGACGCTGCGTGACCCGTTTGCTGATCGCGCCGATACGGTCTCTCCTCCGCTTCTTGGGGCCAGGGAAGGCCGACCCGGGGGCCCATTAGTGCCACGTGGAGGTGGGCCCCGGGCCCGGCACGGCAAGGGTGGCCCGCGCCCAGAGGGCCTGCAAGCTGCCCGTGCCGACTCTGGCGGGCAAGAGGGAAAGGTCTGATTCGCCATCGCGGGGCTCGTCGCCCACCGTCTGGGCACAATAGGGAGCTCTCAGCCTGCAGACGTGGCCTGGCACGCATCGATAAAGCTGTGTCGTTCCGAATCCGATTTTCTACCTTTTTATTGTTTTGATAACAAGGTTATGCCCTGGAGGAGACACATGCTCCTGTGAGGCTGCAGATGTGTGAAACGGGCTCGTTCGATTGTTCCTGTGGCGTCGGCTCTTTCAGGGACGGTCCTGGCACTTGTGGGCTAAAGTTGGGAGGGTTCCTTCCTAAGAGGGGGAGAGACAGACGCAGAGGGAGACAGAGAGAAGGGAGAGAGAGACGGAGACAGACAAGCTAAGAGATAGAGAGACAGACAAACATACAGAGACATAGAGAGAGGGGAGAGCAAGAGAGACAGACAGAAAGTGAGAGACAGACTTACATTCAGAGAGAGAGAAACAGACACAGAGAGAAGGAGAGAGACAGACAGACAGACAGAGAGAAACATACAGAGAAGGGAGAGGGAGACAAAGCCAGAGAGAAAGAGACACAGAGAAAAGAGAAAGAAAAAGAGGCAGAGAAAGGCAGAGACAGACAAGCTAAGAGACAGTAAAAGAGATGGAGAGACAGACAAATATACAGAGAGAGAAAGAGACAGAGACAGACAAACAGAAAGAGAGAGACAGATAGACAAATATATATATATATAGAGAGAGAGAGAGAGAGAAATAGGCACAGAGACAGGGAGAGAAATAGAGAGAGGGGAGAGAGAGAAAGCCAGAGAGAAATAGAGACACAGAGAGAGACAAAAAGATAAGGACAGACAGAGACAGAAACAGAAACACAGAGAAAAAAAAAAGAGAGAGAGAGAGAAAGAAACAAAGAGAGACAGACAGACAGACAGCATTAGAGAGACAGACCAACCGACCAAAAGAGGAGGGAGAGACAGATGGACTCACCAAGGGAGAGGAAACTGCCAAACAGAATCGCTGAGAGCTCTTTGTTTTCGGTGGGCTTTATTTGCTCGTTTGTTCGGCCCTTGCAAAGTGGGGATACCATGACAAATGGCTCCCTTCTCATTTTCGATTCTCCTTCTTCACTCCAGGAAAGTGTTAGACATGGGAGGATGTTTTCCCTCATTTCTTACACAGTTCAGAAAGCTGTTAAAAACTGTTGAAAAGACCCAGTTATCCTGCTTGGAGCTGAATGACAATTATTTGACTGTTAACACATTTTAATAGATAATTTTTCACACCCATGTGGGGAGACTCAGAGTTGAATCATTTCTCGGCAGGCTTCCTTACATTTGGGTGGAAGCTTCCCGTGTCATTTTTTGCTAAATAATCTTGATAAGCTCAAACGATTAGTGCCGTGAAAACAAATAAATATAAATGGCGCCACAGAGGGTCTTTTACCTTTCTCCGTGTGGCTGAACCTCACCTGGCGAGCTCGTCATTTCTCCCCACCTCGGCGAGACAAAGTGCTCATTTCGGAGGCCTAATAGTACGACACGAGGTTTGAGATTGTGTTCCCCAGCGCGGAGGACGAGCCGGAGATTGTCAGAGCATTGATATTCATGAGAGAAACATAAAGCTTAGCACTAGGAGGCTTTCGGGTCCCCTCAGAGGAAAAGGTAAGACGTTAACCCTTCCCACGAGTGGCCGTCTCTTGCTTTCATTTCCTCAAGCTTAGAAAGTTGGCGTCTGCCCTTTTCACATTGGCCTGGGGCCCTTGTCCACCTGACCTGGCCAGCATCTCGCCAGAGGCCTCTCATTTCAGTTGTTGTCAGTGGCAAGAGTGGCGCCCGGGCTGGCCAGCGTTAGGACTGCGTGCCAGCAGACTCGCCACAAGCTCCACCTTCCCGAGACTGCTTTGCCACCCCCTCCAGGAGGAGGGAAAGGCTGCTTCTGCATTCCTTCAGATTGTCCGCCCCCAAGGCGGGAGAGTGCCCAGGGCCTGGGCCATCCCGACTTCTCACTGCCCGGCTGACGGCTTTGTTTCTCTGCAGGTTGTCCCTTTGGGCCATGGGCCTCTCTGCGAGCTTTCAGACAGTTCTTCCCAAGCTTCTCTGAAACCATCTGCTGGGCCAATCCTGATGGCTTGTTCAGTTATATTCACATACTGTTATTTGTTTAATGATTCTCCAATAGATGGATTCTGCCCCTCTTCTTTCTACAAAAGACTCTACCTGAGAGAGGCAGAGATGGAGAGAGAAACAGACACAGAGGGAAGGAGAGACTCAGAGATAGAGAGGGAGATGGCGATGGAGACAGAGATATTAGTTGTTTAACTGATTATAAACATCAGGCAGGCTCGAGAACAGGGAGATAGGTGCTTGGGAAAGATGTCCAGCATCGTGAGGGAGCAGATTTTGCAGCGAGTCCAAAGTGAAGGGGGATTGCCGAGGTTGGGGGTGGGGATGCCAATCCAAGGAACCTACGTCTGAGACTGCACACTTACCCCGAGACCACTTGCAGCTTGCGGCTGTGCCGACACAAGAAGCTTTGAATGCAGAGCTATTTTTTGATTGTGTCCTCAGAGCATATTTTAAACAATTGAATTGTTGGAACGAAGCAAACAATAATTTTAACAGTGATACAGTGAAAGTCCAAGTTGCTTCCCCAAGAGATTCGGCCACTTTGCAGTTCTCCCAACAATTAGGAAATAAACTGTGGCGTTCTCTGCTATCCTCTCCCCAGCATTGAGTTTCATTGCTTTTATTTGTTTATTTATTTTGCCAGTTAATGGATCTTTCTTTTTATTATTATTATTATAGCTTTTTATTGACAAAACACATGCATGGATAATTTTTCAACATTGACCCTCGTAAAAACTTCTGTTCCAACTTTTCCCCTCCTTTTCCCCAGATGGCAGGTAATCCCAGACATGTTAAATATGTTAAAGCACATGTTAAATCCAATATATGTATACATTTAATGGGCCTTTCAAAGTTTTGATTTGAATCTCCGAGATAGTGAGAATTTTCAGTAGCGTCAAGTGGCGTTTTCCATTTCGGGATGGGGAGGGGGCACGCCGAGGAGGAAACAAGCATTTATTGAGCATCTGGTATGTGCCAGGCACTGTGCTAAACTCTTTGCAAATATTATCTCACTTGATCCTCACAGCAGCCCCAAAGCAGATTGGGAACTTTTTGCCATTGATAATCTTACCGAGTCTCTTGGGCCTTTGGGAGAGCAAGGCCTGTGCGAGCTGTTTGTGCTCTGTGGCCCCCTGATAGATCGGGATGAATGCCGGATTCCGGTTTTCTCTCGTTCACCACACATCGTTTGCCAGGCAGTTGTCTTTCTTGACTGTTGCCTCTATTTTTTAAAAATCAGTGTAACCAAGTATCTGATCCTGACTTCCACTGGTCTTTCCCCTCCGCCCCTGAGGCTGATGTAGCATTCCGTCCAGTGTTTCCAAGGGTCATCTGGCTAGAACGCACTGATGTACATGAGGGAGAGTTGGGTCTAAGCCATTTCCCACCACCCTGAGGACCGATTTCCACGGGACATTCCTTAGAACAGAGAACCCCTTCCCAAGCTCACTCTTTGTACCGGTTGGACGAGCGCTCGCCTTTAGTCTGCCCTAAGCGGTCCCCGAGGTGCCCTGTGGCTATGGGGCTGCTGTGAGATGGACTTGATGAGCACGACTCCTTAGCGGCCTGAAAGTTAAAGAGGAAGAGGAGGGCTGTCCCTTCATGTTCTCACAGGTTTGTTCTTCAGGACGCCTTTGGCCTTGAGAGTTGTGTAGATCTGTGCTCTCTGCAGGCTGTTGCTGGTCCATGTTTGCCCTTACATTTTTGTCCTTCTAGGGAAGGTGCCCCCAGCACCAGGGCTGTCTCTTAGTTCCCATCACAGTCCCTCTGGCTTCCCACTGGCTACTTGTCCATCTGGAAGCTCCTTTTACTCAGATCTATCACACGGCATCCACGAGACCCTCTGTGCTGTTTGGCTCTGAGCCCCCCGCCCCTTTTCCCAGATCTTCTCATTCCTCCTCAAGCCTCCCAGGGCTTCTCTTGCCCCCACTCTCCCACCAAGATCTCTGTTTCACATCTCACAGCCCGTTTACTATGAGTTCCCCTTCTCCCTCTCTCAGGTGGCTCTTCCTTCCCCCCAGAATCACCCCGACTGACCTGCTCAGGTGAGGTCGGGTCTCCTCAGTTACCTGCAGGGGCTCCACCTGCCTCCAAGAGCAAGTGCAGAATGCTCCATTGAACCCTCAGAGCTCCCATCCCTCTTTCCCGTCTCCTTGCTTCTTCCTCCCCCCGCATCCTTTGGTCACTGTGGTGACTGACCACGAGCCCTCGGCTCCTGCCTTCTCCAGCCAATCCCCTTCTGACCCTCCAGAGCTCAGTTTGCACAGAGAGATTCGTTTCTATGTTGTCTCCCCCCACTAGACGGAGCCCAGGGGCTGTTGTCCCTTTGTGTATCCCAGTGCTTAGCACAGCACGGACGGTGCTGAATCAGTGTTTATTGATTGGTTGAATATTTGATTGAAATAAGCTATGTACAGGACAGATAGTAAATTAATTAAAAGGATAAAATGCACTGGGATAGAGCCAGAAATGCAGAGGCTGCCCTCAGGAATCCACATGTGTGCACAAATACAACCAAGTGCGAAATCTGGACAGAGTGAATAGGGACAAACTCGGGACTCACAGGCACCTTGTGGGCCAGGCCTCTGAAGGCCCTTTGATCACCTGGGTCAGACTCTTTTAGAAAGCTTCCATCACCACACTCAATGTCCATTCCATTATCTCTTTCCCATTTTTCAGCCTGAATTATGTCTATAAATAGGTCAGATTAAAAACATTTTCATTTCATGACACTGCTTTTTGTCATTTTGGTTCTCCTAGACTTCCCATGATGTTTTTGTCTTTGCGCTATCAGGTTAGTGACCACGGCCTAACTCAGGAATGACTCCACATCAATAATATCACTTCCGTCTTAAATATCGTCTTCTTCTTGGTCGTGCTGTTTAGGGTTTGCCAGAGCAGCTTTTCTCACCCCATGGAAGAGCAGACCTCCGGATGGTCACACAACTACTTACCCTCCACTGTTTCCTGCTCCCACCTGGGATTTTCTAACATCTTTTTTGGCCTTCTCCCTGATGGCACTTGTGTCACTGAGGAATCAAATATATATTGATCGAGTCTGGGAGGTTCTATAAAATTCTCCATCGTCTTTCTCATGTTCGGCAACAAAACATTGTGTTAGTATTTTTGTGATATTTTGGGAGCTCCTACTCATTCAAACTGCATCTGAAATGACCAAATGTCCCATGAAACACTGTCACTTGCTGCCTTTTGAAGCATGCTAAAGCCAACTCCTTTCCTCATCTCTCCGAGGAGAGCGTGCGAGCCGTCTTCATTTAGCCGAATCTTCCTTTTGTCTCTTGGTTTCATTTAGGAGGCACTTAATAGACACTTGTTGATCGATCACTTGGTTGGATGATAGCACTGACACAACTCAGTCCGTCAAGAATTTTGTGTGGTCCATTGGTCGCTGGAAAAGTATCTCACATTAGAGGAATAGCACATAAATTAATGTCTGCAGATAGTCTTTTCTACCATTTTACCAACATCACTGTAGAAGCAAATGGAGCTATCTTTGAACTAAAGGCTCTTTTGTGTTTTTCTTTTCTTCATGGGAGACCATGGCCGAATAATTTATTGCCATATAGTCAGCGTCCAAGTGATGAAGTTCTCCAAAGGCAAGCAGATATGGTCAGTGTCCTTAGGAACTGTGTCCAAGGGAAGTATGTCCAGCCCCTTTCCCACATGTTGGAAACTACCAGAACTTTAACTTTGCCATCACATTTATTCTTTGTTGTCCCGGCGTCACACCCCTACCCCCCACGAGGCCGTGGAATCACCCTTCTTTTTGTTATTGGGATGATTTCACTCTTAACAATTTTCTTTTTTGTGGTAGTATCTGTGTCAGGTTTTTTAAATGTAATTATATTTTGCTGGCATTGAATAAGGTTCCTTCCTTCTTTATACTTAGGAATAAAATTATTGGCATAAGGATTTTTCAGTCTAGGAAGATTCCTTCGAATTCCTGTGAATCTGCTTGGGCCAGGTGGTTTTTTTCTCTCGGGGTCAAGCCTTTTCATTTGTTTGGTTTTATCTTGTTTTGTTCAGGCTAATTCTTTGTTGACTTGTCTTGTGTCTTTTTCCAAGAATCTTGTACCTCCTTCTCCATGGGCATGTTATTTTCCATATAGTAGAAAGTAATCCCTTGGAGAGGGCACCGACTAGTTTTCAGTTACACTTTGTCTAACATGGCACCTTGCACATAATAAATGTTTAATAATTGCCTTTGCAGTTGAATTGAATTGCTCTCTTTGTTTCTGTTCTTCCCTTTATAATCTCTCTCTCTTTTTTAATTTTACTTTAGACAGCTGCTTTCATTCTTTTCCATTGTCTTTTGTGGCAAGCTTTGTTCACTTATTTTCCCTCTTATTAATGTAAGTGCTCAAGGATATAAATGTATCCTGAAAAATAACTTTGGCAGCATCCTGTAGCATTTCATAATATTTGTACAGCTCTTTTAAATATGGTTATTTTTCTGGTTTCTACTTTATTTAGCCAGTTTATTGTTTTGGTAGGTTGCTTTTTCAGTTTCCATATAGTTTTATGATTCTTGCTCATGATATTGTAATTTGTTTCTAATTAGCTGCGGAGGCTTGAAAATACAGTATGTGTCATTCCTGCCTTTTGAATTTATATAGGGTTTTTCTGACACTTAGTAGAGGACCAATTTTTTGAGACTCCCATCAATACTTGTAAAGAATGTATATTCCTTGTGCCTCCCACTCGACTTTGTCTACATATTATTTCCCACACATTAAGTGAACACTTTAGAGATTTTTAATTATTAATATTGGAATTTGATTATTCATATTCTGATGAAGACATTTTAAGTCCCCCGCTATTCCTATGCTTGTTTATTCTTTTTGTATCACTGTTAACCAGTCTTTTGTAAATTTAACTTTTGGATTGTACAGTATGTGTAAATTGAAAAATTATTACATATTTGGATCAGATTTTATTGTTTAAGAGCTAGAAGAAATCTTAAAAATTAGCTAGTCTGACTCCCTCATTTAACAGATGGGAAAACAGGCCCATAGATTACTTTCCTCAGGATCAGGTTCGTAATAAAAATCACAGTTAAGATTTGAGCTCAGATTTTTCCACTCTGATTTGCTGTTGTTTTTCTTTCCTTTTGGAGTCATTGTAGTGAAGTGGATAGAGAACTGGTAAAGAAGAAGTCTTGGTTCAAGTGCCACTGTGCACATATTCTGCTGTGTGGCCCCGAATATGTCACTTTTACTTGGAGGCAACTCTGAGACTTTGTTTTGCAGAGAAAGAGCAGACCTGCCTTGGTAGGAGGAATTTCTCGGATTATCTCGGATTAGCCTTCCCCAGTGAAGTTGCTTTTCGAGTCTCTGTCCCAAGGGACTTTCTTACCCTGTGCAGTCATTTCTACATCCATCTCTTAGAGTTTTAGACCTGCCTCTTAATTTTAATATAACCTTATATTTTTTATCAACTGCATCTTCAAAAAGCAACATTATTGATCGTTTTGATTCTTGACATAGTCTGTCATTCTTTTTCTTTTGATGAGAGAATTCAAACCGTTCACATTTGGTATGGGGAATACGTGTCATTTGTTTTCTGATATTTCTTGCATGTACTTGATATTTGAGGGAAATTAAATCTACACCAGTACTTTGTTTGATGTATTCAAATTAGTCCTGTTCTTGCCTTTTTCAAAACATTAATTCATATTCTTCTCTGAAGATTAATTTGCTTTTTAGTAGAGATCATATTGCCCTTTGTATTTCTATCTCCTTTTTCATTTTTTTTTATTGACATTTTCTCATCTGTATCAAAAAGCCTTCTTATTAGGAAATGTGATTGTATTTTACCGTTCTTTACCTTTTTCACGTTAATCACGTGCAGTTAACTGACTGCTTCTCTGGAACCATGAACTCCTTGAGGTGGGGGCTCCCTGTAATGATGTCAATCATAGCTCAGCCATGCTTATCCTTCATGCGCCCCTGAAAAAGGCACTGGATGTGGCGATTAAGAGATCATTGTTAACTTTGGAGAGAGCATTTTCAGGGGCTGCCATGCTTATCCGCACTGGCTCCTGGATTTCCGTACAGAATATCTTTCCTTAATATAAAAGCGTCTCTCCCCTCCGTGTATTTTTCACTGTGTCCTTTTTGAATAATGTATACCCTTCCAGACCCATAATTTAGTCATGGGTCAGATCCCGCCACGTCTCAGGGAAGTCTCTGATGAGATCAACTTAGCTTCCCTGCATTACAGCCTTTAGCTTGCTTTACTTTGGGCCATACCTCATGCCTGTGTGCAGAAGGCTCGCAGGAGTGTGGGTTTATTATTGCTTTCTCTGAATCCTCTCCTCCTCTTCCACCTGCAATCCAGCAGGGACTCTTGCCTGGCAGGTAGAGCCCCTTTTGGTTCAACCTTTGGGATTTGCTGTGAGCTTCTGTTTCCCTGCGGATGATTTCTCAGACCCAGAGAGATGGGGACTGACCTTTGTCCCCACTGATTTTCATCTTGTGGTCCCGGCCCAGCAGACGTACGTAGTTCCCAATTCTGTCCTTCCTTGTAGTAACCACAAGGTTGGTTTGGGAGCATTCGCGCCAGTCTTTGGTAACAACGTTGGATGGAATCAGGCTGAGAACGGTGGCCGGGGCTCGCCTGCAGATACGGCCCACTTTAGCCTTGTTCTGTCCAGTGGTTGGTCCCGAGAGTGTCCAGATGAGCCGCCGCCTCCAGATGTGCAGGGGCCAAAGAGGGAGGCAGGTGGGTGGACATGAGTGCGAGAGCTGCAAAGGCAGAAAAGGGGGGGACCTCTCCCAGGAACCCTGCAGAAGGCAGAAAGCCGTGAGTGTCCCGTTGATGCCAAAGCAGAGGAGAAGAATTTGGGTCATCTCTCCATTGGGGGACAGTCACCAAGAGAAAGGGAAGATGTCAGAGACCTTGCATAGACAGAGTCAGGTGGCTAAGGGCGAGGGGACAGAAAGGGACGGGCAGAGCCTGGCTTGACCTTGGACCCGCAGAAGGGTCAGGAAAGGTCCCCACCTTTCCTGTGGTGGGGCTTCAGAAGCCTTCCTCTCCCCCTACTGGAGCCGCTCTCCTACCTGCAGCCTCCAGCCTCCCCAGCCCTTCACCCACACTCTTCCCGCACTTTCACAGGTTTTAGCATGGCTTGTGTCATCATGAGATGATGGCCGAGGTCCCCACGCTTGGAATCTTTTAAAAGAAAGAAAGAAACCTGTAATACTCTGTAGGGCCTCAGCCAGAAGCCTGCGCAGTGGTCAATGCTCATAAAGCCAGATGCCACCGAGAAGGGAAGCCCCACTTGGCGTCTGTGGCATTGGCGGTGTGTACCCGGCCAGGTCTGGGGAGCCTGGTGCTCTGACGGGCTCGCTTGGCCCTCAGAAGGGCTCCTGCTTCTGGGATAGGGGCTCTTGAAATGAAAGACACACAGAATGTACATATGTACACGCACACTGTACACACACACACACACACACAGACACACAGACACGCACATACACACAGTTACACATACGTGCATACAGACAAGCAGATACATACATACAGAGACACACATACGCACAGTCACACGCACACACTGATTTTCATTCCGCCCTCCTCTTGACAGTTCTCCTGATACCAAAAGCTTCTTTCAAAGCACACGGAAGCTCAGGTGGGGTTTAAAGTAAAACTTTTCTGAAACCATTCCTCTTTAATTGATCTCGCCTGGTCACTAAGTGAGTCTCCTATTGATCCCCCCGCCTTCGGCAGTGACCTCTTCAGGGCCCTCTCTCCTTGTTTTTGCCCTGCTCCTTGGGGTTACGGAGGTCACGGCTAACATGTTAAAGTAAATCCAATTATTTTCATTTAAGTAGCATCATATTTCACGGCTGCTATGTAATATGTATATACGGTACCGAGAGGGCGAGGGCAGAGGAGATTAATTATTTACCAGGTGGCCATCGGCAGTCACTCATCATGTCAGAAGGAGCCCCGGCTGATAGAAATAGATTTGGAATTTTCTATTGGGTCATCTTCAGTGTATTCATTTATATTTATAAAGTTCCCCCGTGCACTCCCCGCTCGCTCTGCCGCATCCCAGACTTCCCGGCTGTGGTTAATAGAGGAATGACCTGCTCAGACCAATCAGCATCAATCAGTGGCTAGCCAAGGCCGGGCAGTTGGGCTCCTGACTTGGGAGCAGCTCCACGGAGCTGGGGATTGGGCCTTGCCCTTGTGCCCTTTTCCCATCCTTTCTCCATCTGGAAAATGGGGCAGACCGTGCCTCTTGGGCCACCAGGTGTGCTCGTCTGCTTTCCTCCCCCTTCCCCACAGACTGGGAGCTTTCTGAAGGCAGGGACGGCGTGCGCTCTTGGGGAGGGGGCACGCAGGCGTGTCTGAGACCCTCGCCTTGTAACCATCCAGAAAAGGCGCGGTCAAAGAGTCAGGTGCAGCTGAAGAGTCTGGCGCACGAATTAAAATGGAGCCTCCAAAGGGAAGGCGACAGTTGGGCACTTCCAATGTCAGAATCATTTTTCCAAGCCAGCTTCCTGTGAGTGCCTTGGGGAAGAGATGTATTACGGGGCCCCCAGGGCCCGAGGGCATTTTGATTTCCTTCTCACCCACCACATCAAGGCCAGTGTGTTTTGTTTTGTTTTGTTTTGTTTTTTAATGAAGAATGAGAAGTGAGTCCATTCTCTCCTGTGGATTTTCAGTGAAATGTTCTGATTTTGCAACAAATCAATTCAGGGCCATTAGCTGTCTGGTCAAAGGACGCTTGGGAAAACGTCTTAAGTCAGTCCATAATTTTGTTTGTCCTCAAGTTTGAGGAAGCAAGAGATAAACAAGGTGGAGTTTGCTTCTGGAATAAGGAGCACCGGAGGCAGCACGGGACTTTCCTGGAGACCCAACCTGCCATCTTGTTCCCACTCAGAACCGGGACCACTTTGCTTGATTCGTCCGTCCTTGAAGGCCAGCGTTTGGCACAGGGCCCAGCGTATGGTGTCGGGGTGCTTGTGGGCTACTGACTTCAGCCTTTGGGCCCCCTTTCCCCTCTTGTAAAGGGATAGTGACCAGTATTTGGAGGCTCCTCCTCATAATCAGCTAGCACAGAGGGTGCTTTAATGTTGGCAAAATATTTTCCAAACATCTTCTCCTTGGACCTGAACAACAGCCCTGGGAGGTAGGCGCTATTATCCCCATTTTATAAGAAAAGAAACTGAGACTGTTATTTGCCCACATGTGCCCCATATACGTCTGAGAGGGGATTTGAGCTTGGGCTTTTCTGACTCCCAAGCCTGGCACATTCTCCAAGGAGGCTGCTGTTCTCTCCCATCCCCATGGGCATTTTTGTTGGGGAGATCTGGATCCCCTGGAGTGTGCTTGGAGCTGCTCTGGGCCAGACTGGCCTCCCCTAGCCACTCCCACCTCCCCACCTCGCCCTTTGCTTCTTCTAGGAGTGGGGAACCACTCAAACTTCCCGACAGACCCTTGCACCCCCTCCCAGGCCAGGTGAATCTGTTGGCTGGTCCCAGAGTTTCCGACTCTGCTAATTACCTTGTCACTGATCTTGTCACCTGATCGCACTTGGAGTGCTGTCTCTAGTCTCCAGTAGTGTCCCCCGGCTCCTCCCTCTTCCTGTGGCCTCTGGTCAGTGTGCCAAAGGAAACGCTTCCAACTGATGAAAGCTGAGGGCCCGATCTGCGTCATGACTAGAGAGCTGGCCATCCGCTGCCTTTCCAATCTCTGTTTGGGGGACTCTGTCCCTTCTCACCTCTCTTTCCTTTAAATAAAGGGTGGGCACAGTAGCAGCCCCATCCCCCAGCTTGTGTCATGGAAAGTGGGAAGCTTCTGTGAGCACTTTTCCAACGTAGTTGGGTGCTGGGGAATATGGGGTTTTACCAAGACACCATTGTGGTATTCCTGGGAGCAACCTCACACCCCATGGCCCAAAGAGAAGGGAACCAGAAGCGGAACTGATGAGGGGAGGGGTAGCCAGTAGGACTTGGGAGCAGTCAGAGTCCTCAGACCTGGAGCACTCTGGGAGATGTTCTGGCCACATCGCACCAAACAGGAAGCTGCCACGCTCTGAACCAGGCTGGAAAAGTGGCGAGGGGATGCAGGCCTTGTGGAAGCCTGGGCAATGAAGAGATGAGTCTCAAACACTGACCATAAAGCATGGTGCACAGTTGGCACTCCAAAATGCTTATTCTGTCCATCCTTTGAGAGAATGAGAAATAAACTAGATAAATCAAACTGCAAAATAAACAAGAAGTTAAGAAAGTAAATGGAATCTTGGCGATCTTTGGAGAAAATTGAATGGAGACAAAAATTTACTTTTTCCTTGGTGGTACATGGAACCTACAAAAAAACTGACCATGTATTAGGGCATAAAAACCTCAAAATCAAATGCAGAAAGGCAGAAATAATAAATATATCTTTCAGATCAAGATGCAATAAAGATTACATACAATAAAGGACTCGAGAAAATAGACCAAAAATTAATT
Source organism: Sminthopsis crassicaudata (assembly GCF_048593235.1). Classification (NCBI taxonomy): domain Eukaryota; kingdom Metazoa; phylum Chordata; class Mammalia; order Dasyuromorphia; family Dasyuridae; genus Sminthopsis; species Sminthopsis crassicaudata. Next base: position 678,788,907 of record NC_133618.1, read on the forward strand.
GAAAACTCAATAGCCTAATCCTAAAGAATGAGTGGATGAAACAACAAATTATAGACACAATCAATAATTTCATCCAAGAGAAGGACGAGACAATATAACAAAATTTGTGGAATGCAGCCAAAGCACTTAGAGAAAATTTTATATCTCTAGATGCTTATTTAAATACAATGGAGAAAGAGAAAATAGGTGAATTGGACTTGCAACTAAAAAAGCTAGAAAAAGAACAAATTAAAAATCCCCAATTAAATAACATGTTTGAAATTCTGAAAATAAAAGGAGAGACTAATAAAATCAAAAGTGAGAAACCTATTGAACTAATAAACAAAACTAAGAATAGATAAACTTCTAGTTAATTTGATTAGAAAGAAGAAAATCAAATTGCTTAATATTAAAACTGAAAAGGGAGAACTTTCTACTAATGAAAAGTAAATTAAAGCAATATTTAACTATTTTACCCAACTGTATGAGTGAAGTGGATGAATACTTACAAAAATATAGATTGCCCAGATTAATAAAGGAGGAAATAAATTAAATAGTCCCATTTTGGAAAAATAAATTGAAAAAATCAACTCAAAAAAAAAAAATCCAGGGCCAGATAGATTTACAAGTGAATTCTACCAAGTGTTTAAAGAACAATTCATTCTAATACTATGCAAACTTTATGGAAAAATAGGGAAAGAAGAAATCCTTCCAAATTTTTTTTTATGGCTCAAATATGGTGCTGATACTTAAACCAGGTAGGGTCAAAACAGAGAAAGAAAACTATAGACCAATTTCTCTAATGAATATTGATGCAAAATCTTAAATAAAATATTAGCAAAGAGATTACAGAAAGTTGTCACCAGGATACTACACCATGATCAAGTAAGATTTATACCAGGAATGCAGAGCTCATTCAATATAAATAATTATTAGCATAATTAACTATATCAATAACCAAATTAACACAAATCATGACTTTCTCAATAGATACAGAAAAAGCATTTGACAAAATCCAACACTCATTCCTATTAAAAACGCTAAAAAACTAAATGGAGTTTTCCTTAAAATGATCAGTAGCATCTATTTAAAGCTACCGTCAAGCATCATTTGTAATGGGGATAAGCTAGAGTTACTCCCCAAAAGATCAGAAGTGAAACAAAGTTGCCCACTATCCCACTATTATTATTCAGTATTGTTCTAGAAATGTTAGCTTTGGCAATAAGAAAAAAAAATTAAATAAATCAAAGGAAGTAATGAGGAAACAAAACTCACTCTTCACAGATGATATGATGGTATGTTTAGAGAATTCTAGAGAATCAACTGAAAAACTACTAGAAACAATTCACAACTTTAGCAAAATTATAGGATACAAAATAAATCCACATAAGTCATCAGTTTTCTAGATGTTACCAACAAAATCCAGCGGCAAGAGATATAAAAAGAAGTTTCATTTAAAATAACTGTAGATAATATAAGAAATTTGGGAGTTTACCTGCCAAGACAAAATCAAGAACTGTATGAACACGATTACAAAACACTTTTAACATAAGATTAAATCTAAACAATTGGAAGAACATCAAGTACTCAAGGGTGGGGCCGAGCTAATATAATAAAAATGACAATTCTGCCCAAATTAATTTATTTATTCAGTACCATGCCAATCAAACTGACAAGAAATTATTTTATAGATCTAGAAAAAAAAGTTCATCTGTAAGAACAAAAGGTCAAGTATTTCAAGGGAATTTATGAGGGAAAAAAATAAGTAAAGGTGGTCTTACTGTTTCCCAGATCCAAAACTCTATTATAAAGGAGTTGTCAAAACCATACTGGCGAAGAAATAGAGCGGTCCATCAGTGGAATAGATTAGGGTCACAAGACGCAATAGTCAATGGCTACAGTAATCTAGTGTTTGATAAACCCAGAGACTCTAACTTTTGGGATAAGAACTTGCTATTTAACAAAAATTGCTGGAAAATTGGAAAATAGTATGGAAGACTAACACCTAACATCCTGGTCCAAGATAAGGTCGAAATGGGTTCATGATCTAGACAAAGAATGAGATTATAAACAAACTAGAAGAACATAGGATGGTTTACCTCTCAGATCTGTAGGGAAGGAAGGAATTTGTGACCAAAGAAGAACTAGAGTCACTATTGATCTCAAAATAGATCATTTGGATTATATTAAGTTTAAAAGGTTTTGTGCAAACAAAACCAATGCAGACAAGAAGGACTAAGTCAGCCCCCGAGAGCCAGAAAAGACCTCAGAGCATGTCCGGTCCAGTTCCCTCATTTTTACATGGGGACCTGAAACCCAGTAAGCACATATTAAGCTCCTACTGTGTGCTGTGTATGTGTTTAGTGCTAGGAACACAAAAAGAGGCAAAAGCTGCCCCTGCCCTCAAGGAGCTTATAGTCCAATGGGCAAGACAAGAAGACAAGAACTGTGTCCAGAGCAAACTCTAGACAGGACAAAAAGGAAATAATTAATAGAGTGATATAGTCAGTCAATCAGCATGCAATTATTAAGTACCCAGTGTATGCCAGGCTGAGTTCTGGAAAGGCACAGAAAAAGGATGATCTGCCCCTTCCCCACAGGCAGCTCTGCCGCTGGTGTCCGTGAACGTTTATGGTAGCGCCCTGGGAGGCAGGGGCTGGGGGGTGGGCCTGGGGGGCTCAGGAATGGCTCCTTGTGGAGGAGAGGCTCATTCTGAGAAGGGAAGCCCTGAGATAGGGTGTGGACCGAGCGTCCTCCAGGCTGCGGGCGCCGAGGCTGAGAGTTCGGGAAGGACAGCAGAAAGGCAGCGGACGTCAGTCAGGAGCCAGGATGGCACGTTGGGCAGCTCACCCCAGTGGCTCCACAGAATGGGTCAGATGGGGTGGGGGCTGGTTGGGGGCCTGAGGGGGTGGGGAGAAAGAGTAGAAGACCCTCAAGGAAGGGCTGGAAGAGGGCCGAGGGGAAGGGAGAGGCTGGCTCTGAAACAGAACCTGAGGATGCTGGGTAGAGACTGAGCTTGACTCCAGAGAGCGCATGGAGGGAGGGGGGAAGGCCCCCGACCCAGCCTTGAGAGTCCCCTGCAGTTAGGGAGTGTCTACCTTTTGGTGGAAGAGCCAGCAGAGAAAGTTCAGTGTCTGGTATGAAAGGATGGATAAAGAGGCATCCGGGTGTCCCAGAGCCTGGAGTCCGGGGCCTTGGACCAGGAGGACCAGAGGCTCGGCTCAGCGGGCAGAAGCTCCAGCTCCAGCTCCTGCCAGCGGCCGGGCTCCGGCCTTTCTGGAGCCATTCTTCTCTTGGGGGGTTCGGCCGTTGCTTCTCTGAGCAGCCACTTCTCACTTCCCTGACATTGTGCTTCAGACCCAGGGAACAGAGCGAGGGCCCTGGGCTCCCAGAAGCTGCCGCCATCTCTGGGCCTCGGCTTCTGCCCAGTTGTCTGTGATCCTGAGCTCAGCTCCAGAGCTGGCTGGACGGCACTCCCGCCATCTCCCCGGCTCTACCACCATCTCCCACCAGCTCCTCGGCTCTCCTGGGCTCCCACTCACCCCTCTCTTCTTCCTCCTCCCTCCTCCCTCCTGTCCCTCCCTCCTCCCCTCCCCTTCCCCCTCTTCCCCTCTGTCCTCCCTCCCTGACCTGCAGGCCGGAGGTGTTCCCGCCACTTAGGACAGCTGATCTGCGGGCACGTTGATTCGCCAGTGTGGGTTGAGTTCGAGGCGGTAAGCACACGGCGACCGCTGTGCCAGAAACGTCATCAGCACCCCGGCTTTCTGCTCCCCCGTTCTTGTGTAAATCCATCAGGGCTGGTTTCCAGCCCCGCATCAATTCCCTTTAATTGCTTCCCCACGGCTTTAAATAGGAGATGCTCTGAGGTTGCTGGCGCCTGTTCCCACCAATCGCTCTCCCCAGCATGACCCTGGATGTGGGGGACACAGGAGGGGCCCAGGGGCCAGTTGTCAGCGCCGCGCAGTCAGGGCCACTGCGTCCTGAGTGGACATTGAGGGCGGGTTGTCTTCCCATCTCAACGGGCACGTTCCAGGCCCAGCTCAGCATCTACTCTGCAGTGTGGGCCCAGAGAGACTCGCCTCCCCCTCTCCCCCAAGCCCTTCAGTGACTTGCCAAGGGTCTCGGGCAGCTGGATCAGAGGAAGGAGCCCTAGATCCACCCATCGTGGCCAACAACAAGTTTCATCACCCTAGCTTATATGAGCCAGTGGAAGAGCAATCAGCGTTTATTAAGTTCCTACTGTATGTTTCAGGTGCTCTAGGGATATAGCACATGGCAAGTCTCTGCCCTTGAGGAGTCAGCCCCCCGTCTTATACTGAACACCAAATAAAGTCGGGGCCCCGGTGAGCAAAGCGAAACCGAAGGAGAGGACCGGAGGCCGCCCACGCATTAGGCCCCAGCTCACCCCTTCCATGGGGCTTCTCCAAGCCTCCTGCCCGTCTGTGTGCCCTGCCCTTCTGCCCGCTAAAGAGCATTGTAAAGAGCTCCGATGGCCCTGTCTGAAAATTGCCTGGGTAAAATTGGATTTGGGCCGCCCACCATATCCCCCAACCACTGGACAAAGAGCCTTCTCTTTCGGCCCTTTTTGGCTTTGGGAGGGTGTCCAGCTCGGTGGCCGGCGCCACTGCGGTGCTCTGACCCCATGGGCCGGCTCAGAGGCCGCGGCCTGAAGGAGGGCCCCCTCCCCTGAGTCCATTAAGAAAGCCTGCAGTCATGCTGAGGGTTTGTGACTGTGGGTGCCAGCCCCCCAGGGCATGGAATCATCCCGTGGGCACCTTCTCTATGAGCCTGTGGTCCCCAGAGAGCACTGGAAGCCTCCCCTCCCATGTGGCTGTGGTCTGGGGCCTGCACCCTGGCCACAATGGCTTCCCATGAAAAAGTCTGGGCATCTGCTCACCGCTGGCCCTGCCATGGAAGCCTCGCTCCCTAGCCGGGCGTCCTTCCCCACAGGGGCAGGGGGCTTCAGTGCTCGGGCCACCCCGGCGTCCATCTACCCCAGGCCGGGCCCTCCGTCCATATGCACAGACTCCTCGTGGGACTCCCACCGGTCTGGGGGGGCTCCGGGTCTCCCTTCCCCTGCTCGGTCGTTCCTTCCCGCCGCCAAGAGCAGCACAGACAAGACCGGCGGGCAGGGGGAGCGGGCGGGCCCGAGCGAGCGGGTGGCCGTCCCTGACCGATGGGGACGCGGCTCTCCATTGTTCCGGCTTTGGGTGGTGGCTGTTTTTCCCCGGGACGGCGATTCCTGAAACCTCCCGCGTGCAGGAAGCGGGGAGCCCCTTCCTCACCCCCGCAACCATCACAGGAGTCCCCCTAAGTGACAATTTGGTTCCCAATGAGCCTTTCGGAGAGGAGCCGGTAAACAGTGCGTGTTTGCCTAAGGAAACCCTGCTAGCAATCAGGCAGGCTCACGACGGCCGCGCTAATGAACCCGCTCCATAATGGGCTTTCTCCAGTTAAATTGATTCATGAATTTTGAAGAGAACATTATCTAATGAATTTTCTTTGAATAGAAAGCAATTAAAAGGACAAATCAGTCTGATTAACCCCCCAGTCACCCTCCTGCCACAAACGGTGTACACTTGGAAATTATATCATAAAAACGAGAGCGCGCTTCCTATCGGCCGCCCTCTCCTAATCCATGTAAATGGATGAACAACAAAGTTAATTTCTTTGATGACCCTGCTCTCGTATCACCTGGATTATGCTGATGTTTAATTTGCTTAATGTTATAATAAAGACCAAACAGATTTTTTTCCAGCCAAGTGATTAGCGTTCTCGGCAGTTAAGAAGTGATTTTTATTATTTAACGCACATACGGGGAGGGGCTTCTTCGGAACGCGGCCTCTGGAGCCCGGTACCAGGTGGCGCGGCCGGAGTGGCCACGAATGCGCCCGCCCTCCCGGACACCGGGGTCCAGAGCTCTGGGCGGAGCGTCCTCGCCGACCCCTCGAGAAGGAGGCCAGAGCGGCGGCCGAGTCTCCGGTGTCCACCGAGGGGAGATCTAAGGCCTTGTGGTGGGGAAGGGGGGTTGGAGTCCCTGCTGCAGCCAGATGAAGAGCAAATGCGGTTTAATGGGGTCACACAATTATAATGGGAATAAAGCGCTTCTATGTTGGTGGGCCCGTTCGTTACAGACGCCCATGGCCGGGTCACTCGGGGGCACTTCTGCCCTGCCGCGGCCGCTGGCCCCTCTCTATCCCTGCTGAACTTTGGGCCGGCGACCCGGACGGCTCAGGAGTAGGGGCAGGAAGCCGGTTCCTTCTCTGCCGACTCGCCGCACTGTGCCCTAATCCATGCCCGCTCCTTCACGGGGGAGTGCCCGGGAGCCGACAGGAGCGGGCGAGAGCGGGAAGAGGAAGCCGGGCGGCCGAGGCCGGTGATGGCGGAGCTCACTCTCGCCTTTCTCTCTCAGACTCCTTCAGAAGGCAGGTGCTGTGGAAGCTGATGACGGCCGTGAAGTTCGGGGACACCGTTTCTTACCAGCAGCTCGCCGCCCTCGTGGGCAAGGGCGGAGCCGCCAGAGCCGTGGGGGGAGCCATGAGGGACAACCCGGTAAGGAGGCCGGGGGTCAGCCATGGGGGGTCACCCACGGGAGGTCAGCCATGGGGGTTGCCTGTGGGAGATCAACCATGGGGGGTTAGCTATGGGGAATCAGCTGTGGGGAGTCAGCTGGGGCTTCCTCCTCAGCAGCCATCCCTAGAGCACTTTCCTGCCCTGGGGGTCTGCTCCTCTGAACATCCCCTGTCAGGAGCTGGAGGGGGTTGTCTCTTATCCCTTCCCCCAATCAAGTGATCCACATGTCTTTATTAGGCGCCAGCTGTGTGCCTGGTGCTGCAGATACCAGAAGCGAGGCGTTCCGGCCTCTCTTCCCACTCAGCAGATCCGTCCTCCCCCCAGCCCCGGGAGGCTCCCAGGCCATAGAGGAGGAGCCTGAGCCAGTTAGGTGACTTATCTGAGGCAGGATTCGAACTCAGGGCTTCCTGACCCCAGGCCGGTGCTTCCTCTGGCTCTCCCCACAGCCCTTCTGGGCAGAGCGTGTGTTTCCATGGGGCAGCAGCAGGGACACAGACCCCGAGGCAGGGCCTGGGCAGGTGCCCGTGGCCCCTCGGTGGGGGGGGGAGGGTATCACGTGTACAAATGACCTCTGTGTGCGTTGGTGAATGCTGGGGAGGGGTGACCCTTCTCGGGGCCCCTCCCCCAGGGCAGAGAGCTGGGGCTGGGCCCTCGGGCAGGTGGATGCCAGAGTTCGGTCGGGCGGGACATTTCTCAAGTGAGAATCCCCCCTTTTTTCGGATTCTTTGCTTTTGACTTCAGCCAGGGAGGAAGGCCTACAAGGGATGTGCTCAGTGGGCCCCCAAAACTGGGGCACAGCCTGGCCTGGCACTGGGCCCCCCAGGAGGGGGGGGGAATGGGAGCCACTGGTCCTGTGCCCTGAGGGGCCGAGTCCTGTGGGGCTGGCGCCAGGCTGCTGTGCCTCGGGTCTAGGACCGCAGGGGCCGCCCCCACTTGTGAAACACAGTTTTTCTGCATCTTTTTAAAACCGTCTCTTTTCTGTCGGTCGCTGGCTCTTGGCAGGAGCCCCCGGTGTCCGCCCTCGGGGCCCGGCCAGAGCGCAGCTGCCGGCCAGTCTCGTGGCCTGAGGGGGCCTTGCCTTGGTGGTTCTGCAGCCCGACGGGCCGGCTCCGGGTGCCTGACCCACAGTGGGTACTGGAGGTGCCGGGTTTAAGCCCGGGAGGACAAAGCCAGGCGAAGGCCGTCCTCGCTCCCTCCCGCCTCACGCCGTCAGGAAGAGCTAGAGGCAGGACAAAGTGAAGGAGAAGCTGGAAGGTTCCAGGGAAAGGTTTTGGGCCGGGGGCTGGTGTTTCTGTTACTAGTTTGGGGCTCTCCCTCTCTGCCGTGGCCCTTCGTGACTCGGTGGCCCGTTTTTGATAGTTGGGCGGCCGCCCCCGCGCAGCCCGGTCCTTTCGGTCTCGCCCTCGGCCAGAACCTCCTCGGGCCGGTCGGAGCCGGTCTTCTCTGCTCCTGCCCCCTGCCGGGGCGTCCTGCAGGGGTCAGTGACACGGGCGGCCCAAGCGCTGACGCCGAGCGGCCCCTCCTGCCGGGCTCGGGCGGTGGCTGATAAAGACTTAGCGCCGTTCTGGGTGTCAGGGCTGTCAGTTGTGCTGAGCCGTCTGACCGGAGGGAAAAACGCCCAGGGAGGTATTGATTCCCGCGTCTCCGTGTCACTTGTTCACCAGGATTTAGGTATTGATGAGGCTGCGAGGGAAAACAAGCTGCATCCCTTGTGGGCTGCTCCCCCGAACGAGGCGGCGGCGGCGTGGGCGAGAGCGCTGCCGGAATCCGGGGGCCGCCGCCATCGACCGCACGCCCCCCTCCCAATTTGTGAGACACATCGGGGCTGGGAAGCTTGAAGGCCTCGAGAGCGAGCTGGCTGACGCGGGCGCGCGGGCGCCGGGTGGCATAGATTTCGCCGCAGGAGGATTTCAGCGCAGTCCGTCATCTGAGGAGCTTCCAGATCATTGATAAAATCACGCGGTGATTCGGGAAGATGGGAGGGTCCCTTGTCAGCGTCCTCGGGACCCCTCGGGTTCAGAGCCTCCTTGTTCTAATGGCCGTTGGGCCGTCAATGGGATTGGCCCGTGAGAAGGCCCAGGGCCTCATGATGCAGCTGGGGGGTTGGGGACACAGCCCCCCCCACCCCATGAAGAAGCCGGCCAGGGTCTGGACGGGGAGGGAGCCCATTTTCTGTGTAATCCCAGACAGATCAGAGCAGCCGTCTCCCGTCTACACTGGCCCATGCCCGGCCACAGCAGCAAAAATGGCGGCCGACCACGCCACGGCCCTGCGCTCGGCCGCTCCTGAGTCCGTTGCCAAGGGGGGAGCCCCCTGAGCCGGGCCGGCCGGTGCTGACCCACTCGGGTTTCACCTCTCCTTGTTTCCGGCGTGGTCAGTGGGGAGCTTTATGGCGGCAGAGTGCGTGGTTGTTGAGGGAGAGAGAACGGTGACTGCCGGCTTCCTGCCGCTTCAGACGCTCTGAGAATTGTTGTCTCAGCGGCTCTCGGTGCTCCGAGCCCACGCTGATCACCATCTTGCGCCGTGTTGGAGCGAGGCTCGGGGCTGGCGGCGGGGGGTGAGCTCCCTGCGAGTATCCCCTGGTTCTCCGTTCTCAGTGGCCCTGGCCGCTGGGTGACCTCGCCCGGTCCCCGGCGCCCTCTGGACCCCTCCTCGCTGGCCGGGGGCTGCAGGGACCCTCTCAGGGCAGAGATTCAGAACTGGAAGGGAGAGCGTCGGACCCAACCTGAGGAGGCAGAGGCCCGAGCCATGGCGGCCCCCTTGCCCTCGGGGGCTTCCCGCCAAAAAGCTCGGACTCCAGAAAACAGAGCCGGGCGAGCCCCCTCTCGCAGGGGGAGGGGTCCTGGGCTTCTCCACGGCCGGGCTTCCTCCTCGTGGAGTGAGGGAAAGGCCTGGATTCTGAGAGCGGCCCCTTGTTGGGATGGAGGGGGTGGGCATGGGCGTGGGGTGGACCTTGATTGACGCCCACCTGAGGATGCCAGAGCCCGGCCTTGAACCCACTGCCCAGTCCCCTGTAGGACGTTTGTTTCCAGGGCCTCCGGACGATCACAGGAGAACCATCTTTACCGAACCATTCCCCAGCGTCCCATTGTCCAGTAGTTAGCCCGGCCCCCACGTCAAGGCCCTAGGCGTGGGAGGGCTCCCTGGCGGCCAGATTTTGGCCTCTGCCTCTTGTCCCCCCAGGGGAGCCCCAAATCCCACTGGGACGGGGGAGCCCCTCCCTGGGAAGCTTGCTCGAGCTTGTCTGCCCGGATTGTCCAGCAGCCCCCACCGGTGACTGTGGTACGACCCAGGGGCAGGGCTGGGGGTCGTGGGCCTCCACGTCTCTCCAGCCTGAGCTCATGCCATCCCCCCACAGACTCAGGCTGGGCAAGTGGGGGCAGGTGCCCAGGGACGAGCATCTCCTCCAAGCCCGCCCTCGCCCTCTGACCCCATCTCTCTCTGCCAGGTCCCCATCATCATCCCGTGCCACCGAGTGATCCTCAGCAGCGGAAAACTGGGCAACTACACGGGAGGAGCGGCCGTGAAGGAGTGGCTCCTGGCCCACGAGAAGCGCCTGAAAGGGAAATGGGCCAACTGAGGCGGCCCGGCCCCGGGGCGGGAACTCCGTCCTCCGAGGCAGCGGCCCGTCTCGGGTGGCAGCTAAACAAGTGGGCATGTGCCCCGGGCATCCCCGGCCCTGTTTGTGTTCTGCTTAAATGCCCCTTAAAGCACGCTTAAGGGAGTGGGAAGGGCCTGAGGTGCCCCTCCCCTTGAAAGAAGCACCTGGCTTGCCAAGGGGGCATCAGACGCCCTCCCCCAGTTTGTGCCGGGGGCAACTTTGGGAGAAATAAAGCTTTCTGTAAGGATTGATGGCTGTGACTGGTTTTTCCTTCACCTCCCTTTTGGCTGCAGGGGGACGACAGTCCCTTCTAGGCCCTGGACGCTGACCCCCCCATTCTGGGCCTGGGGCAGCAGGGCTACAGGTGAGGCGCCCCCACCACTGCTGCCAGCCGGTGCCCCGGGGCAGGGCAGAGGAAGGGGTCTGTGGGCAGTGTGTGAGCATGGAAATAAAGTCCCAGGTCGAGGGGGGCGTAAGCCGGGCCCCCTCCCAATGTGGCATTGGGCAAGCTTTCTGGTGACGCCCGCAAGAAGTCAGCCTTCCAAGAGGGCAAGTCCAGGCGGGCTCTCCGGTGCCCGGGAGGGACACGCAGCTGTGGGGGCACCTTAGGGGCAGCATGAGAGAGGCTGCCATCGGTCCGACGCCGGCTGCATGGTCCCTGACGCCCAGGACAAAACCGAGCCTTCTCACGCCCCCCTTTGTCCTTGGCAGGGCCCGGGCCGGACAGCTGGCTTTCGGGCACATTGTGGCCCTGAGAGGCCAGAAAACTGGAGTGGCGGGCAGTGCTGCCCACAGGGAGGGAGGTGGGCAATTCTTCTTGTTCCTTGGTAGGCGGGGAGAGAGGGCTGGGCCGCCCTCTGGACAGTGCCGCCCCCCCGGGTCTGACCTTGGGCACAGAGAAGGGAGGTGGGGGCTGCCAGATGCTCCGGGGCGGGGCCCGAGCAGGGGCTGTGGGGGCTTCCGAGCCCAGTCCCTTTGTCAGCTTCGGGCCCAGCCGTCTCCTCTGTGGCCACAAGCTTTCCAACAGAGGGCACTGTCGCTAAGAGCAATCCCCTGGATGGGCTCCTCAGTGGAGAGGACCCTCCCTCTTTAAGGAGGACTCTGGAAAGGAGCCCCATGGTCAGAAATCTGTCCCCCCTGCCTCCAGACCAGCAGCCCCGGGGTCGGGGGTGAGGAGCACTGCGGGCAGAACGTGGGGTCCCACTGACGGGCACAGGCTGAGCCGCCGTGCTCCCAGCCTGATGGGAAATGGCCTCCGGGGCACCGCCCAGGACGGTGGGCTCAGCCCCTCCCCCCTGCAGACCCAGGGCCATCTCCTCTCACACAGGGCACCCGTGGGAGGGGGCAGGGAGGGGCCGAGTGCCCAGCTGTCAGGCGGGATCCAGTCACCAGCCGCATGATCCAGGTGAACGCCGAATGAGCGAGCCAATGGCGTGGGCCCTTAGAGGACCTTAGAGACCCCGAACCCCTCCTTCCATGTTCCAAACGCCAAGACCACGAGGGCAGAGTCTCCCGGCTCCGTCTCATGCTCCGTCCGCTGCGCCCCCGTCATCTCCCCGGCCGCTGTCCCAGCCTGATATAGTCCCAGTAAAATCGGCCTGCAGGGAGCCGGGGGTAGGGAGGGGCCGCAGCCAGGCAGGGGGAGCGCCCAGCGCGCGTTAGGGGCCGTCGGCCCCCCCCCCCCGGGGCAGCAGGAATTACAACAATTGAGTGAGAACACCGAGCAGAGCAGGACCGGGGCCCCCCGGGATGAGGGGAAGGAGGCACTTGGGGAACGCGCAGGAAGGGGCAGCTTCCTCATGTCGGGCGGGCCCTGCTGGAGCCGTGCGGGCGCTGGCCCACGGGCACGGGCGGGAGGTGGGGGCCGCCGTCCCCCCGGCTCACCCCTGTTCTTTGTGCATCCTGGTCTCCAAGCGGGACAGATTGGGCGGGTGGGGAGATCCAGATGCGAATCTAGCCCCAAGCACGCTCGGCTGCGCTTCTCCAAGACCGAGGGCAGTGAGGGCTTGACTCACTTTCCCAGCCTGTAAATGGCCTTGCTCACAGAGGACTCAGAAGAGACAGCTGGGTCAAGTGCCTCCCGGTCTCCAGCAGCTGCAGGAAAGGACGAGTCCCTGCTCCTCCGCTCGTCACGAAGGCCCGGCTGCCGTGAGCTCCCGCCGGGATCGCAGGACATGGACCGCGCGGTCGGAGGAAACTTCCCGCACACGGCGTTCCTCTGGACTCGTCGCCTCCGAAAACGCAGCGCGAGAACACGGGCCTGGGCCGGGGGCTGCTCAGAACCGGGACTGCAGGATCCAAGGGCGGCAGATTTCTGCACAACTGCAGCAATGGCTCGGGACGATTCTGGTCGGGACCTAAAGTCCTGGGAGAGCGGCGTTCCCGGGCTTCCTTGTGATCCCTGCCCGGATCCTGCAAAGACGGAGCAGCGTCGCTCAGAACGCCGGGAGCTGGCGGGGCCCAGGGCAGGAGCCCAGAGGGGCGGCAGCTCCAGCGGCAGCGGAGGGGGAACATCTGGGCTCCGTCAGCCGGGACGAGGACCTTTCTATTTCAATGGGAAAGCTGTGAGCGAGTCACCGAGGTAGCCGGGAAGAAGGTGAAAACTGACGGAGCGCCGAGCACCCACAGGAGCACTGAGGAGCACTGAGCACTGACAGGAGCACCAACTGGAGCGCCGAGCACCAACAGGAGAGCTGAGGAGCACTGAGCACTGACGGGAGCACCAACCGGAGCGCCGAGCACCGACAGGAGCGCTGAGCACCGACAGGAGCGCTGAGCACCGACAGAAGCGCTGAGGAGCACTGAGCACTGACGGGAGCACCAACTGGAGCGCCGAGCACCAACAGGAGAGCTGAGGAGCACTGAGCACTGACGGGAGCACCAACCGGAGCGCCGAGCACCGACAGGAGCGCTGAGCACCGACAGGAGCGCTGAGCACCGACAGGAGCGCTGAGGAGCACTGAGCACTGACGGGAGCACCAACCGGAGCGCCAAGCACCAACAGGAGCGCTGAGGAGCACTGAGCACTGACGGGAGCACCAACCGGAGCGCCGAGCACCGACAGGAGCGCTGAGGAGCACTGAGCACTGACGGGAGGCCGAGCACTGACGGGAGCACCGACCGGAGCGCTGAGGAGCACTGAGCACTGACGGGAGGCCGAGCACTGATGGGAGCACCAACCAGAGCGCTGAGGAGCACTGAGCACTGACAGGAGGCCGAGCACTGACGGGAGCACCGACCGGAGCGCCAAGCACTGATGGGCCTTCATTGATGAAAGGGTAGCATCAACGAGCCTTTAAATTTTCTCATTAATTTTTTTTTTCCATTGAAAAGAGCCACAAGAAAAAAATATGTTGTGGACAGTAATGAAGATCGATCCGTGCATAAGTACGTAAGCTGGGGGGGGGGGGGGCAGGGACCTCTTTGGGGTCTTCCTTTGGGCTAAAGTCCTCGTCTGCAGTTGTCTCTACTTGAGGCCCTGATGCGAGGCCGGAGCCGCACACGAGCGCCCGAGTCAACAAACAAATGAGCAAACGAATGAATGAACAGACAGATAAGTGAACGGTGGGCGAATGAATGAGTGAATAACGTGATGGATTAATGAATGGATGGATGAATAGATAGATAATAGGCGAATGAATGAATGGATGGATATCGAGATTAATAGTCGGGTGAATGGATGAATGACAATAAATAGGCAGATAGACGAATGAATAAATGGATAGATGAATAAACAGATACAAAGTAAATGAATTGGTGAATAAATGAATGAATAGAAAGAAATAGAGACCGACAGCCAGACAGACCCAGGCCGGTTTGAGACGACTCTGGGAGACGTGGGACGGAATTTGAGAACTGCAGCCGCTCCGGCCCCTTCTCCCGGGGCAGCACGCGGTCTCCACATCTGGCGGCTTCTGGGAGGAAGGGCCAGAAAACCCCATGGTCCTCTCAGCCCGAGCAGGGTCTCCTTGACCAGGAGGGAGACTGTGAATTAGCATTCTTTCCTTCCAGGGGCACTGGGATCCCCTCGAGACTTGGGGTCACCTTGCGGGGTGGGAGTCGCTGATGGTGCTGTCACATAGGTGCCCTCTTCCCTACCCCACCCACCCCAAACTCACATGAGCAAAGTCCCCCCAAAATACTTCCTCCTTTCCTGCTGAAAAGCATTTGTTTGGGGCCTAAGAGTAGGTGACGTACTTGTTTCCAGATTGGGTAATCGACTCAGGAGAAAATATTGAGCAACGTGTCGTGTTGTGCAGAAGACCCAGTGCTCCCCTCTTTGCACTCCTGTGACTACGTGGACAAATGGGGGTGCAGGAAGAGCAGGGTCGGGACCACCCTGGCGGGGAGCGCAGGGTCGGGACCACCCTGGCGGGGAGCGCAGGGTCGGGACCACCCTGGCGGGGAGCGCAGGGTCGGGACCACCCTGGCGGGGAGCGCAGGGTCCGGACCACCCTGGCGGGGAGCGCAGGGTCGGGACCACCCTGGCGGGGAGCGCAGGGTCGGGACCACCCTGGCGGGGAGCGCAGGGTCGGGACCACCCTGGCGGGGAGGCGGCCATTCCAGGAAGCCGATGAGCCAAAGGAGGCAGAGCAGGAGCCCTGCCTGTGGCACGGGGCTCTGGGCTGAGCCCTGGGGCTCCTGCCCTCAGGGAGCTTCATTTCTAATGGAGAGACCAGCATCCAAGCAGCAAGGGGCACAGACACGGCACATAAGAGGGCAAGCATTTCCAGGACACTCAGATTCACAAAGGTCTTTGTTAATGTTACCTCATGTGAACCTCACAGCAGCCCATTAAAAAAAATAAATAAACTGAGGCAGGGGAATTAATTGTGGGTCCCGCAGCTGGGGTAGAATTTTATCCCAGGCCTTCCTGGCCCCGGGTCCAGGACTCTGTCCACTACACCATCAGGACCCCCATAAATTTAGCCTTTCAACAAAAACATGAGTTATGGGGACATCCGGTCCAGTGGCGGGCATCCATTTCTCCAAGTCCCACCCTACAGTCCAGGCCCGGCCACCACCCTCTCCACGCCTGCATCTTGGGTCCCAGGAGGGATTCTTTATTCTTGTTTTGTTGTTGGTGTGTCGTCTAGCCCCACTCGTAGCGTGTAGTTCTTTGGGGACTAAAGTAGTTAAGTTCATAAAAAGCTTGGGGATCCTTCTGGATGAAAGACATCATATAAGTCTGAGATACTATGACGGAACCCAAATCCTCCTAATCCCAGACGGGGGAGTCAGTTCCTAGAAGCTCACTTGGCCCTGGGCCCAGCCAGAGTGAGATTTACCTACGATTGGCAAGTTTTCAAAATACTTAACTCAGTGATTTTACCCACTTTCTTAATTCCCAAGGAAGGAGGATTTAAAATGCACCGTGGCTCCCGCCGAGGCTGCCTAAATGCGCTGGGAGCCTGAGCACGGCCCAGCCCCTCTCCGGCCGGGAGCCAGAGGGGAACTCCAGAGGCTCCAGTGCCTGTGGCCACGCCCACAATCACCACACCCTCCATGAGCTTCCTCCATCATGGGGCAGACTGGCAGGAAGCGAATCCGCACCCTGGCCATGTGAGAGAGTAACGGGATAAATCTGGGAGTGTGGGTGTGGGTGCATACCTGTGTGTGTACTTGCATGCAGGTGTGTGCATATGTGTGTACATGTGTATGTATGTGCAGGCGTGTGTATATTTGCATGCAGGTGTGGCTGTGTATATATGTATGTGCAGCTATTACTGTGTGCACATGTGTACTTGTGTGTATGTATGTGCAAGTGTGTATGGGGTGTGTATGTGTGTGCACATGTGTACTTGTGTGTATGTGCGTGCAAGTGTGTATGGGGTGTGTATGTGTGTGTGCACATGTGTACTTGTATGTATTGTGCAAATGTGTTTGAGGTGTGCAAAGATGTGTGTGTATGTGTGTGCAGGTATGTATATGTGTGCAGGTGCGTATGTGGGTGCAGATGTGTACGTGTGTGTATGTATGTGCAGGTGCCCCCAGAGGGTCCAAGGTGCACCCCCAGTAACCATTGTCAGAAAGGGGGTTCAGAAGAACAGCTTCTTGCATGTTAGAAAGGGATGTCAGTGTTTTCTTGAGATACTGCAAGGACGTTGAGAGTGATCCCCTCCCTCTCTCGTGCTGACAGCTCTAGTGAAGCGCTTTCTAATGGAAGACCCATGCGGGGTCACAGAGGTCTTGCCCTACTAACAGTCAAGTCAGTCCTATGGCAGAGTGACCTCCACAAGCCCCTGAGAACAAGAGCCACGCTGAGCTTGGCAAAGCCCTTGCCCAAAACACCCCTCACCTGTTTCCCACCACTCGTGTCCCAGTCTTGGGAATACAAAGAACATCAGGAATGGCCCTTGCTTTCCAGCAGCTGGGGAAGCCACCGAGGGCAGGACAGCATGCCCCGGGACGCCCAAACCAGATGGGCACAGAGATGAAAGGGGATTGGGAAGGACCGCTCAGAGAAGGTGAGGTTTAAACAATTGTTCTGTGCAGATGATATGATGATGTACTTGGAGAATCAACTAAAAAACTACGAGAAATTATCCACAACTTCAGCAACGTTTCAAGATACAAAATAAATCCACAGAAATCATCAGCATTTTTATATGTTACCAAAGTCCAGCAGCAAGAGATACAAAGAGAAATTCCATTTAAAATAACTTTAGATAAAATAAAATACTTGGAGTCTATCTGCCAAGGCAAAGTCAGGAACTATATGAACACGGCTACAAAACATTTTCCACAAATAAAGTCAGACCTGATTAGTTGGGAAAATATCAAGTGCTCATGGGTAGGCTGAGTGAATAGAATAAAAATGGCAATACTACCTAAATTAATCTACTTTTTCAGTGCCATGCCAAACTCCCAAGAAATTATTTTAGAGAGTTAGAAAAAATAATATCAAAGTTCATCTGGAAGGACAAAAGGTCAAGAATTTCAAGGGAATTAATGAAAAAAGATGCCCTAGTTGTGCCAGACCTAAAACTATATTATAAAGCAGTGGTCATCAAAACCATTCGGTGCCGGCTAAGAACTAGAGTAGTCGATCAGTGGAACAGGTTAGCTTCACAGGACAAAATAGTCGGTGACTATAGTAATGTAATCTTTGACAAATCCAAAGACCCCAGATTTTGGAATAAAAACTCACGATCTGGGAAAATTGGAAATTTGTGTGGCAGAAACTAGGCATTGACCCACACATAAAACCCTATACCAAGATAAGGACAAAATGGGTTCATGATTTAGGCATAAAGAATGACATAAATAAAGTAGAACATAGGATAGTTACCTCTCAGATCTGTTGAGGAAGAATTTGGCAACTAACTGGAAATCATTATTGAACAAAAAATAGATAATTGTGGTTATATTAAATGAAAAAGCTTCTGTACAAACAAAACTAATGCAGACAAGATTAGAAGGGAAGCAATAAGCTGAGAAAACATTTTTACATTCAAGGGTTCTGATAAAGGCCTCATTTCCAAAATATACAGAGAATTGACTCTAAGAATACAAATCATCCTCCAATTGACAAGTGGTCAAAAGATATGAACAGACAATTTTCAAATGAAATTAAAACCATTTCTAGTCAGATGAAAAGGTGCTTCAAGTCATTATTGATCAGAGAAATGCAAATTAAGACAACTCTGAGCTACCACTACACACTTGTCAGATGGGCTAAGATGAAAGGAAAAGACAAGGAGGAATGTTGGAGGGGATGTGGGAGAACCGGGACACTGATGCATTGTTGGTAGAACTGCCAACAAATCCAACCATTCTGGAGAGCAGTTTGGAACTATGCCCACAGGCTCGATCAAACTATGCACACCCTTTGCTCCAACAGTGTTTCTACTGGGTTTGTATCCCAAAGAGATCTTAGAGAAGGGAAAGGGGCCTGGATGTGCCAGAATGTTTGTGGCAGCCCTTTTTGTGGTGGCCAGAAACTGGAAGATGAATGGATGTCCATCAATTGGAGAATGGTTGGCTAAATTGTGGTGTATGAAGGTTATGGAATATTATTGCTCTGTAAGAAATGACCAGCAGGATGATTTCAGAAAGGCCTGGAGAGACTGACAGGAACTGATGCTGAGGGAAATGGGCAGAACAAGGAGATCGTTGTACACAGAAAAAACAAGGCTGTACGAGGATCAATGCTGATGGACGTGGCTCCTCTACAAGGAGATAATTCAAGTCAGTTCTAGGGGATGGAGAGAGCCATCTGCACCCAGAGAGGACCGTGGGACCTGAGTGTGGAGCACAATATGGCATTCTCACTGTTGTGGTTTGCTTGAATTTTATTTTTTCTCACTTTTTTCCTCTTTGATCTGATTTTTCTTGTGCAGTGTGATAATTGTATAGATATGTATCCATATACTAGATCTAACATTTTAACACGTTTAACATATATTGGACTACTTGCCATCTAGGGGAGGGGGTGGGGTTGGGGAGGGAAATTGGAACACAAGGTTTTGCCAGGGTCAGTGTTGAAGAATTACCCTTGCATATGTTTCTAAAATAAAAAGCTTCAATTAAAAGAAGGTGAGGTTTTAGCCAGCACTCGTAGTTAGCCAGGGAAGCTGGGAGAGAGAAAGATTCCAGGCTGGGGAAATGCCAGTGGTTGGATGACGGAGTGTCCTGGGCATGGACCAACAAGGAAGCTTGGCAGTGTCGCTCCCGGTGCTTGGGTTTTCTGAGGCCATTGTGTTTTACTCAGACCTTGGGAAAGGAATGAGCCTTTACCAAGTGCCTACTGCATACCAGGTCCTGGGCTAAATATTGCCTGTACTCATGAAGTGTCACAGACTTACAGAATCTCAGACTTGGAACTTTGGAGACCTCCAGAGAGAGATTGTTTTCCCAAGATCAAACCTGACTTTGCCCCTTTTCACCTTTTCCCCAGTCATCCTCCTGACACCCTGTGGTGCCCAAGGCCCGTCCTGCTTCCGCCCCCCTGTCCTCCGTGTAACTGGACACAGCGGGTTCTCTCCAGGCTCCCTGCTCCAGGTCTTTCCAACCCGCCCTCACAAGGCGAGATCTCGAGGTCCTTCAGCATCACCACGGCGCAGAAAGCTGAGTGCAGCACCCAGCCCTTGGCATGAGCCTCCCACACTTGGCACAGCTCCTAGCACACAGTGGGTGCTTAATAAATGTGTATTTATAATAATGGTATTACAACAGCAAGACTATACCATGATCAATTCTGAGGGACAGGGCTCTCTTCAACAATAAGAGGATTCAAACCAATTCCACTTGCTCAGTGATGAAGAGAGCCATCCACACCCAGGGAGAGGACCGTGGGAGCAAGGTGTGGACCACAACAAGCATTCTCACTCTGTTATTTGCTTGCGTTTTGTGTTTTCTTTCTCGTTTTTTTTCCTTCCTTTTTGATCTGATTTCTCTCGTGCAACAAGGTAACTGTATAAATATGTATAGATGTATTGGATCTAACATGTACTTTAACATATTTAACATATATTGGACCACCTGCCAGCTAGGGGGGAAGGAGGAGATAATTTGGAACAGAAAGTTTGCAAGGGTCAGTTTTGAAAAATGACCCATACATAGGTTTTGTAAAAAATAAATTAAAATATATAATGGTATTAATATATAATGGTATTATATAATATATTGGTATTATCTATGTATAATATAATGGTATTCATAATCATGAAAGCTAAAGTTTATGTAGCATTTACCATGTGCCAAGCACTGTGCTGAGTGCTTTCCATTTATTAACTCATTTGATCCTCATTTGAACCCTGGGAGGGAGGTGCTGTTTGATGCCCATTTTACAGATGAGGAAACTGAGGCAAACACTGGTTTAAGGTATTTGCCTAAGATCACAAAATGAGTAATTATCTGAGACCAGATTCTCACGTGTTCCTGCCTCCCAGCCCAGCCACCTACAAATAATTGATTGATTATTGAATACTTCAGTTGGGATTTGACCAGAATCTGGCAGCATCATTGCTGTAGATGTCCCAAACAACAGCCCTCCGAGGGGAGACCAATTAAAGACCTACTGTGTGGCAGCTCCTCTGCTGGCCGTGGATGAATAGGATTAAAGCTCCCGTCCTCCCGGAGATTACCTTCCAATGGAAGGCTACGTTAGCTTGATTGGCTCCTATCAAATTTGCCGAGAGGTCTCTGACACACACTCCCAGCTTATGTTTCTGAAGCCGATTTCTGAACCAAATGTACCCTGATCCCCATTTAATTTATTCTTATTAGATTCAGGTAAACATTCTAGGCTGCCAAGATCTTTTTTGGATCCTGGCTCTGACATCCATTGTGTTTATTGCACTTCCCAGCTTTGTTTTATCTCCAAATTGAAATAAAAATGTTATCTGTGTCTTTTTGTGAGTCATTGATAAAAATATAAAACAACACAGCCCCAAACCCAAATCTCTGGGGCCTGGACTAGAGACCTTCCAAAGGGACACTGAGCCCTTCTTGGCTACTCTTTAATTAGCCACTTAAGATTAAAAAGCCTCTCATTGTGTTGTTGTTTAACCCAGAAGTGTCAAACCCTGCAATACTCAGAGGGAACCAGATTCACATGGAATTAGGAAACATTTAACCAAAATATACTTTTAAAAACCACAATAAAGCATAGATATTGAAAATCAAGTCAATATGTGGTAGCAGGGATTTGTGTTCCTTTTTTCCATTTGAGTGTCTTACTGTTGCTCTAGCCCTTATCTTTCCTATAGGAGCATCATGAGAGAGTTGGTCAAACACGTTACTAAACTCTAAGTGAACCACATGGATGTACTTCCCCTCATGTACCATTATAGCAGCTTTGAAAAGAAAAAAGGGAAGGAAGGAAAAAGAAAGAGGGAGGGAAAG
This sequence comes from Sminthopsis crassicaudata, assembly GCF_048593235.1. Taxonomy (NCBI): domain Eukaryota; kingdom Metazoa; phylum Chordata; class Mammalia; order Dasyuromorphia; family Dasyuridae; genus Sminthopsis; species Sminthopsis crassicaudata. Next base: position 678,809,908 of record NC_133618.1, read on the forward strand.
AAGGAAGGGATGGAGAAAAGAGAGGAAAAGAAACAGAGAAAGGAAAGAGAGAAGGAAGAAAGGGAAGTCACTTTGGCAGGTTCTATTTGTGCAGCCAGACTTGACTCATGAGGGTTACACTCTGAGCTCCTTGACAGCATGTACTGCCTTCTGCTTTTCTTTGTCCCTTAGCTCCTGCCTAAAAAGTTGATAGATGCTCAATAAACATTTCCTAAATATCCCTTTAATGGCGTATTTTTAAAAAATTTGCCAGAATTGGTGTCAAGCTCATTGGCCAATGTACTGCACAGAGAGAATGTCCTAAGGGTTCAGGCTGGAGCGGAGAGGAAGCTTGGGCAGATCCTGGCTCAACGAGGTCCCCGTTATCCCCACAGCTTGTCTCTGAACCAGAGATCTCTTTCCTAACTTCTACCAGATTTTCTCTGGGTGTGTCTGTGCCTACAAGTGAAGAAGGAGGCCTTCAAAGGGCAGCCACGAGGAAGATCTGGAGGATCTCGTGGCCGATGGCAGGAAAAGCCGCTGACCGGACGTCCAGGGAAGCAACACCGAGCTCGTCCATACACGGGCTTTGGAGCGCCCACTGCCAGACTCTCTGCTGGCCCTGGGAAGGAAGCTTTCTCTTTAATTCTTCTTTTATCTTAAATCCGCTTTGCCAGGTTTGCCAGCTTCCAAGAAAATGCATTCTTACCAGCTCTTCTTAGGTCACTCCATCCCTAACAGGGAGTCTGTCTTCCTTCTATTTAAGCTGGGACCAGAAGCCCAAGGGCCATTATCAAAGGCCGTATTCTGAACCAAGAAAGGCCGTTGCTCCAGGACGATGACATCCCTTGGACCTGAGCTCTCGGCTTTTGTGGGTCTTCACCAAGTCTGCTTCCATGAGTCTTCAGCTCGCCAGTCCACAGAATTAAGTGCCAGCTCTGTGCCTGGGGGCAGAGGTCACACGGCTGCACGCCAAGCAAGAGGAAGGTCCATGGAGGCAGCCAAGCACTTCCTCTGGGACCCTCGTCAATCAGGAGGAAGCAGCCCCATGGACAGGAGTTACATGGCAGGAGAAGCCAATGAAATATTTTATCACTTTGAATATGATCACACCTAGGGCTACTCTTCTGAAACAAGATTTCCCAAAGGCAGATGCTCCTGACAGCAGCACCTACAGACGTGGAATCGTAAAGTTATCGAGGAAGCAAAACCACAAATTGTAATGGAAGTTTATATCTGTTTTCACAAACCCGTCTTTGTTTCCAAAGGCACAGACATTTTCAAAATAAATTTTAAGACGCATTTCCAAGTGTTTTGGTTCTTGCTCTTTGGTTTGGGGCAGCAAGTTTGCTGATTTTGACCCCAAGTTTGGGAGTCAACTTGCTGTCATCCTAATGAGGCTTTGGAAGGCTGAGAGTAAACAACACATTCCACCAGTTCCCAAGAGACTCAGCAGAAGTTAATGCCTTACTTTCTCAAGTCTCCAGGCAAAAAGTGTGGTTGTGCCATAAGCCAGGAGTGAGTGAAAAGGGTCAAGGAGTTTTCTCCATCAAAGTAAACCTCCAGGCTTGAGAAAGTTGGAGGCTGAGAACAGAATCTGCTAAAAGTGACAGCTCAGAAATACGCTTGGCAAAGTCTGGACAACTTCAGGGAGTTTGATGGGGGAGAAGATCAGAGAGAGAGAGAGAAAGAGAGAGTCTCCCATCATCTCCCCTTACAAAAATGACCATGCAGTGGTAGTAACAATAGTGATATTAGTAGTAGCACTAGTGGTAATAATAGTAACTGTAGCAATAGTGCTATAAGTGGTAGTAGTAGAAGGAAGAGGAGGAGGAGGAAGAGAAGGAGGAGATGGGGCAAGAAGAACATTTACTGAAGACAAACTTAGATGAATTCTATTACTAATTTCCTAATTCCTAAAAATACATGACCTTCTGAGCTCCTCTTATTTATTTCCCCCACCCTCAGCAGAGCACATTGAATTAAGTAAATGTAAGCCCTGAGACAGAATCTGCCCAGGTACAATTTGGGAATTTTGAATTTTCTCTGGATTGTTGTTCCAACCCAGAAACATCCTGGAAGAATCAGTGTCTGACAGTGCCCCAAGATCAGCCATTAGCTTCTCCCATCAGCCTTCAGAAACTCATGAGGCTCAAGATATTTTAAAATTGTTTAAAAAATTTTAGAAATTATTTTTAAAATTTTAGCAAAATGGCTAAGTAAGGAATTTTATTGAAACCCAGCTTTCTTTCATATTGTCAAAAAAAAAAAAACTGCCAAAGAGAGTAAAGGAATAAATAACAAAGCAAACAACAAAGAGGAGATAGGGGAAAAACTCAATAGGAAAAGCATCACGAAAAAAAGAGGCTTTTCTTTTTAACAAATAAAAAGAAGAGACAGTGTTACATAATGGGTCAAGAGCTGGCTCTGCTGCAAGGAAGCCCTAGGTTCAAATTTCAGCTCTGACCCATCTGAGACCCCGAGTAACTCATTTAACCACTTAAAGCTCTAGACAACTCTAATAACTATAAATTCCAGAGAAAGTAACAGCTTTCATTGAGAGAATTTCATCAGCCAAAAATGCCCTATACCAATGAAATCATAGATCCCTATCCCTAACTATTAACCAAGAAAAAAATCAGAATGAATAATTGCTATGGAGAGAAAGAAACCAATTCAAAATCCCCTGATGAATCCATCACTAGAAAACCAGATTACAACAGCAAGAATATCCAGAATGGCTCCAAAGAACAATAAAATATTTAAATGAAACATGAAAATTCAAAGAAGGCCTAAATAAGACTCACCAAGAGGAAAAAGAGAACACATATGCATAGGATCATTGATTTGTAATTGGCAGAGCCCTTAGAAGATCAAACCAGTTTAATCCTTCCATTTTATGGATGATGAACTAAATGGTAGAAAAATTTACCCAAGACTCAAAGCCAGCACTATTTTCACTGTGCCTCCACACAATTAAGAAACTCCAAAACAGTAGAACCTCTGAAAAAACAAACAAAAAAAAAACACAAACAAAATTTGGAACTTAATAAGAGGGAAAAAATTGAAAGACAAAAAGATGGAAAAACTTAAAAGATCTCTAAATTTTAAGATGGCTGATTCTAAAGATATAATATGTAGCAATCGTCTTAAAGCCATGAGTCTTTCAAAACATTCTAATGAAGTAAAAAGTTTAAAAACCATATTTCAGCAAATGACATAAGAAAATTACTCCCTGGAGTACTAGAAACAAAATATGATATAGCTTCAGAATACTAAAGTACACTAACAAAGAGAAAGTCCACATTTTAATCAACAAAAACTGTGATTGTCAAATTTTGGAATTTTAGATTGAGCAAAAAAAAATATTGCAGGCAATCAGAAAAAAATTATTAAATATAAAAACTGAAAATCATTCAAATAACACAAGATTACTAACATTTTATAAGAAATAAAACAAAATTACATATCATTTTGCTTTCCAAAAAGCAAAGAAAATCCATTTCTATCCTAATTAACATCTTGCAAAAATGAATTTAAGTATTTTAATGGAAATTAAACATTTTTCATTCTATTATTCCTTCAAAGGAAAAGAGAGGTGAATAGAGCATTAGACATGCAAACTCACTAAACAAAAGAAACATAAAAGAAATAGTTAAATACACACAGAAAATAAAAAGATGAAGACTAAGAAATTAGATCTATGCTTACATATTTCTAGAAATAAGTATGGTTACTATTTTAATGCTTATCTTATTTTTAAACACTATAGAGAGAATATCTGTCAGCAAAACTCGATCTAAGAGAAAGATTCTTAACGATAGCTTCATAAAATACCTTTGAAATCCTTTGTATTTTGTATCTTTGTATTGACTACCTTCGTAATCCTATGTATTTTACTTAAGAACTCTTATTCAAAGGTAAGAAGAAAGAGTAATTTTTTGGACGAAAATTTAACATTCCCTTACTAATTAATTTGAGGATGTGGGGCTAGAAGGATATAGAAAATATTTTCCTGATTTTGGAACTAGGGCAGAAAAGAACTGAAACAAGATGAAGGGCATTCTTCCTCACTCAAGATCTGAGAAATGTTCTTCTGTGCAGCCCCAAAAAGAAGTAATTTGTAATCTCAGAAATATGAGTTGAATTCTTGCTTCCCAATTCCTTATTTTTTAACCCCTTTGATCTTCTGTCTCATAGATTAAATTTGTTTGGCAACAAGCGTTCTCACTTCTGTCTCTTCCTGTCTCTCAAATAATGAGAATTTTTTTTTTTCAACAGAGAAAAGACTTTCTTTAGCTCTGAATGCATGGAATTTATTTCATTGCTAAGTTTTTTCTTACAAGGCATAACTATCTTTTTATGTTTTATGTTCTTTAAAGAACTATGTGGAAAATATTTCGCTCTCCTCTAAATTTTCTTAAAAGAATAATAGCGCATTTGTTATTGCTTTAAGATGGTGATAGGGAGATGGTGTTGTGATAAATGTTTAACAATCATCTCTCCTCTCCCTCCCAAAAAAGAGTACATGACCCACTTTTAAGTTTAATTTGTGTTATTGACATTTTCTCAACCACTCTTGAAAGTCTAGGCAAATGATAGAACAGTAAATTAAGTCATGATATGTAGAATTTGCCGATTTCTGAGATGTAAATACTCACTGAACATTTAATAATCAGTTCTTGTGAACCAGTTCAGGATTAGTTTCTTTCTATATGGTCTTTGTCATTTCTAACCCAACCTAAACTCCCACGCTGTTGAGCTCTGGTTATCTTCATATTATCACTCTGTTTTTTTTTTCATCCTTAGCTCTGTTGTATTAATCAGATAAATGCTAGTATTCCTGGAAAAAAAATTGATCAATTACTGTATGACTTGAGTCGCCATTCACGTGACTTTCCTGAACCAAAAATCCCCACATGTTTGCCATCTTTGTATATGTATTGTCTTCCTCTGTTAAAATGTGGCAAGGACTATCTCTAGGTATTTTCCCCTCTATATTTGGATCTCCAGTGTTTAGGACAATGCTGAAATATGATAAGAGCTTCACATTTTTCTATTCACTTATTCATTCATTTATCTTGTTCAAAGTCTTATGAGGAATTTAAAGAATAATTACTTTCTATGTGATATAAATTACTATTGATAATATCAAGCTCCTTTTATGAGACAAATATGTTACTAAAACCTAAACCCAAGAGGGATAAAGCAGAGAAAGAGAAATATTGGCCAATATCACGAATATATTTTCTTTTTTTATTTGTTTAAAACTAAAATACAAAATGGAAAAAGAAAAAAATTGCCATGTGCACAGCATAACATAACAAAGGATTCAAAATACGAGACAATAAACATAAATTTTCATTAAAATATTAAATAAAATGTTAGCAAAGAGATTATAGTAATACAAAGTATTATTCAGTGTGACCAACTTGAGTTTATCATCTATGTGAGAGAATGGCCCAAAACTATCAAAACAAATGGCATTTATTAATTATGTAAACTAGAAAAAAACATCCATAATTATATAAATAGATGGAGGAGCATCCTTTGACAAACTATGTCATTCATTTATGACAAAAAGCCTATGTCAAAAACCGAGAGCTAAAGTTGTAATGGAAAAACACTGGAAACTTTCACAATGATTTTGAGAGTAAAGAGAGGCGGCTTCTCTTTTCACAATCTCCTGACCTATGACTAGAAATGTTTTAGCAAAGGAAGGAAAAGAAATAAAAAGGATAGATGTCAACAAAGAACAATTGAAGAAGATATGATAATTTATTGAAATTTCTTATGGATATTTGAAGAGGGTATGATGGAGAGTGGTGAGAAAATTGTAATCAGTGAAGAAACGGATTCATCTGATTAATGGCTTCCACAAAATAGCAGCATGTGAAACAAAACTAAAAGAATCACCACCACGTTAGTATAATAGTAACAAAAATAAAAGGAAACAATACAAAATAAATACCATTCAAAGTAATTTTTAAATGTATTAAATTTATGGAGTTAATTTATGAAGATACACACACACACACACACACACACACACACACACACACACACACACACAACTCCTAAATAGTTTTTACAGAAATAAAACAATACTTTAAAAAAATTGTAAAGCGATTTAATGTTCATGGTTAAACTGTTAGTATAATGCCCCCAAAAAATGTCGATACTACCCAAATTAATCAACTTACTGCTATGGCAAATAGGAAGGATTTATTTTGTAAAATGTAAATGTAGGGTAGAGGGCTCCTATAATCTCCATTTATGGAGAGTGTCCAAGTCAGCCCTTTCTCTCTATCCTGGAAGAACTTCAGACTTGGGACATGCAAACTAACTTTAAAAGTATTCTCTGCCCCTGGGACCCTTCCCTCTAACATGTTACTGGTGGATACAATACAGAATCAATCAATCAAATCAATTGATCAGTAAATATTTATTGAGCGCCTTCCATGTCCCAGGCACAGAGTTAAACGCTGGGAATACAAAAAAGGGACAAAAGCAGTTCTTGCCCTTGGATCACTCCCAATCCAATGGGGGAGACAAAGTGCAAACAATGTACAAAGTCAGCCCTATGAGGATAAAGAATTAGCAGAGGCAAAGGGTTGGTAAAGGACTCCTGTGGGAGGGGGGATTGAGTAGGGACTTCACAGGAACCAAGGGGATCCGCAGTAACAACAATGTGCGTTTATGTCACGTGTTTTGCCGCCCACAATGTCCCCATCACCTGGAGGAGGAAAAGCTCCCAGCCAAGCACTGAGCTGCCCTGTAACTCACAGTGCTGGGAGGTGGCCGGAGCGGAACAAAGCTAGAATGCCAAGGTCCCCGTGGTCAGAGCAGGGCACGGATCCAGGCTGTCCTGCCCCCGGCCCTGCCTGTGCCCTCCTGCCTCTGCTGCACTGACAGTCATACAACTTGGCCAGCCGACACACCGGCCACTCCGATCTCCTCTGGCACCTGTGCCCACCCTGGCTCGGGTCACTTGTACCCAAAGAAACTGAGCCTCCCCTCCTGCAGCCTGGCAAGTGTGCCCAAGGGATGGTATTTTCTCTTGCTTGGGGTCGCCAGGGGGCCCAGCAGGGCGCCCCCATGGAGCTTTCTAGGCTCGGGAGCCTGGGCCTGTCTGTAAAGTGCTGCAGAATTGTTCCCACCGGTACAGCATGCCCAAGCTCCTGCACCCAACTCCAGTGGGACCATGGGAACAGCACTCCTAGGAACCCAAGGAGGCCGAGCGCCCAGGGAGATGCTCCTGGGAGGGGTTTCAGTGCTGCACTTCGCTGCCGGCCATGGCGGATGCAGCACCTTGTCGGGGCCGGCGTTTGAAGGCCTCCTGGGCAGGACCTGGGGGTCCCACCTGTGACAGCGCGCTCTCCCTCGGAAATAGCTATTCCATCGAGGATTCCCTTATGGCGGCCCAGTCAGGCGGGCAGCCCGCGCTCCGTGGGCTTTTCTCCCACTCCGCGCCCAGTTCGAGACAAAGGACGACCCGGTTAACATACTGAGCCACTAAAGAGGAAAAGGGCGCCGATGATGAACCACTCTGTCCGCTTCCCTTCCTAGAGTTGGAGCTTCAGTGGGATGAAGATCGTGTCTTTTCTAAGCTTTGTCTCTATCTTTCTCCCCACTTAGCCCAGTGCTCTGCAAATAAGCACCTAATAATTGTCCTGACGTTCCTTGCAGTAAATAGTCCAATTTGAGCAATTTGGAGAGATTATTTGGGAATTTTCTTTAACAACAACAACAAAAAATTCAGAAGCCAGTGTGGGCTGGCAGCCAGCGTGGCAAAAAGCAGAGAGCGCCGGCATCTGCATGGCAGCCTCCCTGCCGTACGCCAGGCCCGTGGACAGGCATGTGATCATGGCTGAGAGCAGTCGTGACAGGGTGACTTTCCCGGGGCATGAGAGAGGTCTGACAGGATAATGGAAAAACTGCTGCCTGGGCAGTCAGAGCACGAGGCTCCAATCCCCTGCTTGACCCCCATGGCCCGGATCAAGTGACTTGTGCCTCAGTTTCTTTATCTGTAAAGGGAGGGAGTTAGCCAGTGACCTCCCAGATGCAGGAGTCTATAGCCCATAGAGGGTGCCCAAGGCCGGCTCTGCCTGGTGCCAACAGGAGCCTTTGGCCCAGGGGCCACGGGAGCAAGGGAGTGGAGGCAGAGGGGGCCCGGGACATTGGAGAATCGCCCCTGACGGTTGGCAGCACACAGAAGCGGGAGGCATCCCCACCGCTTGGCACGAGGGTGAGCCCCCCACAGCTGAATCCCCCCAAACTGCTGGCCAACAGCCTGCTCTTGGGTCTGTCCCTGCCCGGCCATGGAAAACACAGGTTTGCTGCGGCAGAATGGGAACGGGGGAATGGAATGCTCCCATCCTCGCTGCTTGTCACGCCCCCTGCTCATTGCCACCTTCTTTGCCTTCCCGTGCCTCTGGCCCTCGGTGGTCCATGAAGCTCTCCCGGTTCCGTGGAGCATTGTCTGGCTCCCTCCTGGTCCCTGTTCCAGCCGGCTCATGCTCCTTTCCCCGCCCCTTCCCCAGACCACCGGCTCCCTCACAGCAAGCTCTCCCCTTTGTCCCTCAGCCAGCAAAATGCCCTGCCAGCCCAAAGCACTTCAGAAATGTTCATTAAGTTGGGTCGAACAGTTCCATCAAACTTAGAAAAGTGGGATTTTGACAAAGGGCAAGGAATCAAGCCCTTTCTTGTTCCGGTCCGGTCACGTTGCGCACCCAGCGGGCTCTGGGCGTGCTCTCCCAGCCATGCCAGCCCAGTCCCACCAGGGGCTGCCGGGACGGCAAAGGGGGGCTCCTTCCCATCATGTCGCAGCAGCCCCCGCGCGGGAAGGAACGGAGTGGGTAATTTCACCTCGGTGGCTAAGCATGAAGCAAGAGCTAAAGATGCCTGCATTCTAAGCTCCATTTTCCTGTGTTTTACATAATTAAGCAAGTCACTTAATGTCACACTGTCTTTGCTGTAGTCCTTACTAATCCTTAGAGCTAACAGGACTAACTAATTAGTGTAAAACACTCGGAAAAATATAATAAATTCAGATGTGAAGTATAATTGGCTTGTCCTCCCGGTATTCCCCCTCAGACTGGATTCCTTAACAAAGTTGACGGCCTTGCTCAGGGAAGAAAACCCGGCTGGTTGCAGAGCGGAGACCAGGTTCCCGCTGTCTGCAGGCCAGAGGCACGGAGGCTGGAGAGCAGCCGGCTCTTTCTGATGAACGAAGGCTGTGAGAGGAACAAAGAGCCAGCTAACCTACCAGAGCTGGCCTAGCAAAGGTGCGTTCTCTCTCGGAACCGTGGGCCAGCGCCGATGCGGTGTAACCCTGAGCGCCGTGCCCTCCCGCCCTCGCCCGTGGCCGAGGAGAGCAAACAGGCGCCCCGTGCCCCTGGTGACAGGCAGCATGGCGCGGGACAATGACAGCCCAGAGGAGAGGCCGGCGCTGTCCAAGGCGCGGTTCTGAACTTGCTCACAGGGATAGAAGCTGCCACTTAGTCCATCAAAGCCAGACAGGAGGGAGAGCCGGCAGCCGCCCAGGTGCCTGGAGGAGATCTGGCCCAGAGGCCGGGTCGGGATAACTGGAGCAGCCAGACGGGCCCTGTGACGACCAGAATGGGCTCTGAGGCAGCAGGGGAGGCCTTGCCACGTCACAGTCCCAGTGAACCGAGCAAATGGGGAAAAAGGTCACTGAGCAGACGCCGTGGCCGCGAGTGACCTCCGCCCATCCTGCGCGGCAGAGCCGGGCAGGGCGGGTCTTTCCTCCCTCAGTGAGAAACACACACATGGATGTGTGCAATGCACATGTGTGTATCCATACATGCATGTGTAATACATGTTGGAGGTGAGCATTAATAAATACGTCCATGCTTTGGCTCCCACGGGCCGCGTTCTTGTGAGAACCCCCCCGCCCCCACAGTGGAGCAGAGCAGAACCCATGGAATCCACCCTCCGTCCTGGGTATTTCTCCGCCATTAAATCCGGCCATGAGTGTGACTGGTCTCTCTGTGGCCTCCGAATGATACCATGGAGACCCGAGCTGCCCTCCCAGCCCCAGCCACGTCCAGTGACTGCCCCGTGGCTTTCTGTGCTCGGGCATCTCTCTGACCGCCTCCCATGATCCTCACTCATTGGCGACGGGGGACCATAGGGCCCCCCTCGTTGTCCCCATGGGCCTTTGGGTGACTCACAGCTTTAATGTTTCACAGACCGGCCTTCCCCAGTTCCCGAGCCAGTAACATCAGGGGTAAATGTGGCTTGGGTTTCGGGGGCATGTGCTGCCTCTCTCCTTGACTCTCTCCTTGACCCTTTGGCTCAGTGCCGGACCAGGATCTTCCACAACAAAAGCCCCTGGACGACCTTCCTGGCCCCACAGGAGCCTTCTTCCCTTTGTGTTTTGCCGCGGTCTTCCTCCACAAGTCCCTCGGATGCTCACGCATCTCTCTGGCTTATCCTTCACTTATAATTCACTGACCCAACGGTCATCGAGCAGTGCCCTGTGTGGTCACATAGAGAGCCACGCGGACCTGACAGTGCAGAGCAGGTAGCTCGCTGGGGAAGCCTCGAAGGCAGTTTTTCTCTATCGAACTAAAGGTCACCTTAGGTTTTCTCAGGGCAGTTTCCATTTCCCCAGATGTTCGCCTGGGACTGGGAGGTTGAACCCAAAGGTGGGGACCCCCGCTGGAGAAAAGAGTTTGTTGTAAACTTCTCTCCTCACCTGCGCCCACTCTTCCATCTGGTCAAGATTATAGTCGTATGACGGGCCCCACACGGACTCCACCTGCGGTGCCGGGCGCTACCAGCCATAACGTCAGGTGTCCCTGATGGGGGGCGGCATGGAAATCCTGGCAGAGACGGCTGGGGACGGCAACAGAGCAGTGGGACGCTCGGTGGGAGATCCACCCGAAACTACGAGCGGCGACAGCTCAGGCTCCAGACCCGGGAGGAGCAACGGGCTCGGGGTCGCCACGGCCACCTCGGGGCCAGCTCGGATCCCTTCACGGCCTCGCTCCCATTCAGGAAAAGGGGTGTGTTTCCCATGAGATCAGAGGGATGTGAATTCCAGGAGCTCCTGCGGGAACCTGGGTCTCCCACTTTTACTTTTTATCCCTTTTTAAAGCTTTTCATCTGGGTTTTCTGAGCCCCTTAAGGAAATTCCCTTGAAAGGGTAGCTCTCCCCCAGAGAGGGAGGGGGAGGAGGAGGAGCCAGGTCACTTGTTCATCATCACAGCAAGAGAATGCAAGGGATTCTGGGACTGGGTGGTTGTTTCCTGGAGGTGACTCAGCTCTTCCTGTGATTCTCAGCAAGCGAAGGGGCTCTGGCCTCCGGAGGCCTTCCTCCCGAGCCGTTGGAGAGGGCAGCATTCCCCGTGGGGTGGTCAGTGCCCAGGGACTCACCGGGAGAATGGCCGTCATCTTAGAATGGAAACGACTCCCACCAAAACCACCATCTGAAAGGGTCCGCGAATGTCGGCGAGGAGATGGCCGAGGGCACCCACAGTCTGGGAGGGGGAAGAACTCTGAGGCATGGGTGGCTCTTTATAGGCAGGGGCTGCAGGGGCAGCGGGCACAGGAAGTGGGCTGTGAATCAGGGAAGAGCTGCCACTGCCCATGAAGCATCGTTTTCCCTGCAAAAGCCGAAGGTAGGATGAACAACACGGACATGGATGTGCTCATTCCTGTGGCATTAAAGTAACCGGGGAGAAGCCCAAGCATGAGACAAGGGGCGAGGGGAGTGGGGAACATGCGTGAGAGCCTCAAGCTTCAGGATGGAGCCCCCAGGCAGGGAGAATGGGCTCATCACCTCCGCCCAGAGGCCCGGCTTGGAGCAGCCAGAGATTTAGGTTTGGAGGTGCGGCTGCTGGGGCTGCCCGAAGTGGACCGGGCTCTCAGAGACAGTGAGTCCCCATCTCTGGAACAGCCTCAGGCCTGGGCCGGAACCACTCGTTGGAGAGCCTACTCAGACGCAGTTTGGATCAAACAGCTTTAACGGTCCTTTCTCCTCAGACTCCATCGGTGTCTTCCCCGTAATAAGGATCAGGACAAGTAGCACCCGCAGCTGCCATCTGGGGAGCGGTTTCAGACTGTAAGCACTTTCTTCACTTGGACCTGACAGCAGCTCAGCAGAAACCTCTGACCCTCCTCACTATTTTATTCTATTTTATGCTGAGGCCGCTGGGGTTAGGTGACGTGCCCAGGGTCACACAGCCAGGACGTGTCTGAGACCACATTTGAACTCGGCTCCTCCTGATTCCAGGGCTGGCGCCGTAGCCGCCCCTCTCCTCCCTCACCATTGTAGACAAGAAAACCATGTCATATACTCCCCAAACTAATCTATTTATTTAGTGCTATACCAATCAGACTCCCAAGAAACTATTTTAATGACCTAGAAAAAATAACAACAAAATTCATATGGAAGAATAAAAGGTCAAGAATTGCAAGGGAACTAATGAAAAAAAAACTCAGAGGAAGGTGGTCTAAGTGTACCTGATCTAAAGCTATATTATAAGCACAGTCACCAAAACCATTTGGTATTGGCTAAGAAATAGACCGGTAGATCAGTGGAACAGATTAGATACAAAGGACAAAAAAGGGTACATCTATAGCAATCTAATCTTTGACAAACCCAAAGATTCCAACATTAGGGATAAAAATTCATTATTTGGAAAAAAACTGTTGGGAAAACTGGAAATTAGTATGGCAGAAATTAGATATGGACCCACACTTAACACCATATACCAAGATAAGATCAAAATGGATCCATGATTTAGGCATAAAGAATGAGATCATAAATAGATTAGAGGAACAGAGGATAATCTACCTCTCAGACTTGTGGAGGAGGAAGGAATTTATGACCAGAGGAGAACTAGAGATCATTATTGATCACAAAATAGAAGATTTTGATTACATCAAACTAAAAAGTTTCTGTACAAACAATACTAATGCAAACAAGATTAGAAGGGAAGTAACAAATTGGGAAAATATTTTTAAAGTTTAAGGTTCTGACAAAGGTCTCATTTCCAAAATATATAGAGAACTGACCCTAATTTATAAGAAATCAAACCATTCTCCAATTGATAAATGGTCAAAGGATATGAACAGACAATTTTCAGATGATGAAATTGAAACTATATCCACTCACATGAAAGAGTGTTCCAAATCACTACTGATCAGAGAAATTCAAATTAAGACAACTCTGAAATACCACTACACATCTGTCAGATTGGCTAAGATGACAGGAACAATAATGACAAATGTTGGAGGGGATGTGGGAAAACTGGGACACTAATACATTGCTGGTGGAGTTGTGAAAGAATCCAGCCATTCTGGAGAGCAATCTGGAATTATGCCCAAAAAGTTATCAAACTGTGCATTCCCTTTGACCCAGCAGCGCTACTACTGGGATTATATCCCAAAGAAATACTAAAGAAGGGAAAGGGACCTGTATGTGCCAAAATGTTTGTGGCAGCTCTTTTTGTTGTAGCTAGAAACTGGAAAATGAATGGATGCCCATCAATTGGGGAATGGTTGGGTAAATTATATGAAGGTTATGGAATATTATTGCTCTGTAAGAAATGACCAGCAGGAGGAATACAGAGAGGGTTGGAGAGACTGACATCAACTGATGCTGAGTGAAATGAGCAGAACCAGAAGATCACTGTATACACTTCAACAATGATACTGTATGAGGATGTATTCTGATGGAAGTGGATATCTTCAACATAAAGAAGATCCAACTGACTTCTAGTTGATCAATGATGGACAGAAATAATATACCCAGAGAAGGAACACTGGGAAGTGAATGTAAATTGTTAGCACTACTGTCTATCTACGCAGGTTACTTATATCTTCGGAATCTAATGCTTATTGTGCAACAAGAAAATGGGATTTACACACATATATTGTATCTGGGTTATATTGTAACACATGTAAAATGTATGGGATTGCCTGTCATCTAGGGGAGGGAGTAGAAGGAGGGAGGGGGGAATAATTTGAAAAAATGAATACAAGGGATAATGTTATAAAAAAAATTACTCATGCATATGTACTGTGAAAAAAAAATTCCAAAGGGAAAAAAAAAAGAAAAGAAAACCATGTCATAAAGTGTCATTAAACGATGTACCTGTAACTGGGAGGGCTAAAAGCCGGCTCTTCCGCCCAGAATCGGCAGCTGCTTTCCGTCCATGAGGAATCATCGTGCTGAAGAACGAAGCGGAATCCTGGCACGTCCTCCCACAAAGGCAGTGCTCCCAGTGCTCACAGCCATTGGCTCTTCCGCCTGGAAAGCACCACACCCTCACAGAGCGAATGCTCGGACCGAACCCAGTGCGGGCTTTCCTGGCCCGACGACTGCCCCTTGTATAGAAAACAATGAATTCTTTTTCAAGTATGTCAGTGCTCTGTCCCCATTGGGGGCTCCCTTCTCCTGCAGATCCCACCCTCCCCATGCCTTCCTGCCCAGTGCCAGTCCCACCCCCAGAAGGGGATAGAGGAGCAGCTGGCCCCTCCCTCACCCAGGTCACCGTGGCTTGGAGAGGCTTGGAGACCCCTTGGGCTTCAGGTGGTGAGGATGAGAGGGAGACCCCAGTCCCCCGGACTCGCCGCCTTTCCCCTTCCTTCCGGACCCTTCCTGCTGGAGACTGTGCCAAGCACTTTGCAGACATCCCATTGGAGTGACCCTCAGAGGTGTTCTCCCCATTTAAAACGTAGAAAACTGAGGCCGACAGAGATTTGGTGGATCGCCCAGGATCCCACAGCCATTAAGGGTCTGAGGTTGCATGTAACTCAGGCCTTCTCCATTCATTCCTCTAGAAACGCCTCCTGGGTGCAGTGCCCGGGGGCAGTCCCAGGTACCCAGCTTCGGAGGAATGAGTGCTTTCTTAAAATACAATGACTCCTCAAGTATCTTGTGGGCTCCTCGTGCCCAGGACCCACTTCTCGGATGACAAGACACAGGAAACGGTGCCCACTGTCACCGAGTCAGTCCCACATTTCTCTCCTGCTGCGCATGTGCATGTGGGCGCCGTGGGCTCCCCATTGGAATGGAAACCCTTGAGGGCAGGCCTGTGTTGCTTTTTCTTTGTACACTCAGCACCCGCCGTATATCAGAGGTGCTAAATAAACGCTTGCTTGTCAATCCTCGGCATCCCATGTCTTGAGATCTTGTAGAAATGGGTCTGATTTGCACAGGACATGGACCAGGTCCTTTCAGGAAACATATTTGCCAAAATCAGCAGTTCCCGATCCCTTTCCTCGCCCCACACCCCCTGAGGGTATTTTTGGGCACTTTTTGGACACCTTTTCTAGGCACTCATACATGTCTGTTCTGTCACAGAATAGAACCTCCCTGAGGGCAGGAAGTCCTCTGTGTCTGTAACCCCAGCACGGGTTCCAGTGCCCGGCACAGAGTGAGCGCTTCGTAAATAGGTGCCCATGGCGAATCAACAAATTCAGCGGAGCATCTTCTGCTCACTAAGATGAACCAGCAGCCCTTGATGAATAGGGAGGGGGAGGCACAAATTGGAAATGGCCGCAGACCTCAGGCCCTCCCTGCTCCTCAGCTGATGGCCGGCAACAAACGTGGGAACACTGGCTGCTGGGACAAGTCACTGAGGTTCAGGGAAAACCCACCCCACCCTGAGAATGCTCCCTTGGCACTTTTAGCCTTCCTTGGCTTGTCTGGGAGCTAGGGGAAAGCACCCAGAGCCGGGGAAGATGGGCCATGGCAGGACCCAATTGTGTATATTTGGTGTGTGTATATTGTGTGGTATGTTTAAGAAGCACCAGTGCCATCCTAGGCTCTGGGGATCCAAAAGTCCCTGTCCTCCAGGAGCTTAGATTCCACTGGGCCAGTGCTATGGTAATGAGATAAAGAAATGCAGAGAACACTAACAGGCACCCGGAGAGGGGAGAAAGGCCTGTGGGAGGAAGGGGCCCTGGAGTCCAGGCGGAAGCAGCCACAGAGGGAGGCAGGAAGGGCATCCCCGACCCTGACTCCACTGGGTCTTCCCATCTCCTACTGGGAGCCCACTAGTGGGACTCAACTGGCTGAAGGACATGGTTATTTCCCATGCTCAGATTTTATTACCTGAATTCCCTCAAAAGGCTCAACCTTTGCACAAGACCCTTGTTTTATTTTGGTCTGTGTATCCTCACAGTGCAGAATCTTGCACATAGTGAGTGCTTCATAATGCTTCCTCCCCTCCCCTTCACTATTTCTGGATACATATAGATAGAGAGATGGATAGATAGATAGATAGATAGATAGATAGATAGATAGATAGATAGATAGATAGACAGACGGATAGATAGATAGATAGATGGATGAATAGATGGATGAAATAGCTAGCAGGATGGATGGATAAATAGATAGATAGATGAATAGATAGATAGATGGATAGGTAGATGGATGAATAGATAAATAGCTAAATGTATGGATAGATAGATGATAGATGAATAGATAGATGGATGAATAGATAAATTGCTAGATAGATAGATGGATAGAAAGCTAGATAGGTGAATACATAGATAGATAGATGAATAGATAGGTGGATAGATAGGTAGATGGGTGAATAGATAAATAGCTAACTAGATGGATGGATAAAAAGATAGATAGATAGATAGATAGATAGATAGATAGATAGATAGATAGATAGATAGATAGGATAGATAAGATAGATGATAGATAGATAGATAGATGATAGATAGATAGATAGATAGATAGATAGATAGATAGATAGATAGATAGATAGATAAGATAGATAGATAAGATAGATGATAGATAGATAGATAGATAGATAGATAGATAGATAGATAGATAGATGATAGATAGATAATATAGATGAATAGATAGATGGATAGACAGGTAGATGGATGAATAGATAACTAGCTAGAAAGATAGATGGATGGATGGATGGATGGATGGATGGATGGATGGATGCATGGATGGATAGAGATGGATGGATGGATGGATAGATAGATAGATGAATAGATAATGGATGGATGGATAGATCCAGATAGATGCTGGATGAATAGTTAGTTATCCCTTATGTCAGCCTCCATTTGTCCCTTAAAAACTTCTCCCCATGCATGACATTTGAAGACGTCACGGGCTCCTTCGATCTCCTCCAGGCCAAACAATGACAGCGCCATGTTTTATGAACCTGCTTGGATCAGCCAGAACTGAGCTTAAACATGCTCCACAAGCCTCCCCTCCCACAAACAAGCATGAGCACAGCCAGCTTAGTGAGGCTCCAGGAGAAAGAAGCCAGGCTCTCACTTCCCTCCCAACTGCCTCTTGCCATCCTTTTCCTGACTCCCAGCCTGACTTGGCTGGCCAAGAAAGAGCACTGAACTTGGAGGCAGACTTCTCTCAGCCTGCTCGGCAGCTGGCCTGGGCTCTTTTCATCCGGCCACTCTCTGCTTCCCAACCAGTCTCAAGAGCTTCTGACTATTAATTTAATTTTTTTGCCTTGAAGTCTGTCAGCCAATTGAAGTCCTTGCAGAAGCAGCAGGCTCTGTCTCTCGTGTCGTTTCTACTGGTGGACAGTCTCTCCTGCAGCCTTCAGTCAAAAGCCCGGCACTGTCCTTTGCGTGGAACAAGCGCAGTGACTCATGGGAGAGATTTTGAGAAAATAACATCAAATGAATCTCAGAAACCAGTGTGTGTGTGTGTGTGTGTGTGGTGTGAGCATTGTGTATCTGTGTGCATGTGAATGTCTGTATGTCTCTTGTGTGTGACTGTGTGTATGTATGAGTGGAGGAGGTTGTATGTTTTGTGTGTCTAGTAAATGTATGTGTGGGTAAGTGTGTGTGTGGTACATGTATGAGTGTGAGTGTAAGTTTGTGTTATATGAGAGTACGTGTGAGTGTATGTATTATCTGTGGATGAATGTGTTCTATATATAGGTGTTATATGTGAGTGTGTATATTTGTTGTGTGTATATTGTGTGTGAGTATTGTGTGGTATGTGGTTTGTGTCTGTACATGTATGTTGTAAGTTTAAGTGTGAGTGTGTGTGAGAGACAAAGACAGAGACAGACACAGAGAGAGACAGAGAGAGACAGAGAGAGAGAGAGAGACAGAGAGAGACAGACAGAGACAGAGAGAGACAGAGACAGAGAAAGACAGAGACAGAGAGAGATACAGAGAAAGACAGAGAGAGAGAGACAGAGACAGAGAGAGACAGACAGAGACAGAGACAGAGAGAAGGAACAGAAAAGTAATCCTGGGATGTGCTGTGGCAACAAATACAGACGGACAAAGCTTTGTCAAAGGTAATCCCTGACCGGCCAAAGCCGAATGGCCTGCTCCCTCCTGACACAGAATCTCTTCACATAAATGCTCCATGAGGATGGCCGGTAACAGGAGCGCGGAGGCCCGGAAGTCACGTTGGGGTTAATAAGGGAGCTGACCCGGCCACCATTTAGCCGGTTGTTCATAAACCACGAGTGATGGCTCCCGAGATAAATATTCGCGATATCGCCGAAGATGTTCTTTCTTGTGGGGGTGAAGAGCTGTTTATTACTCATTTATGAATATTTCATGTTTGGGCTTGGAACAACGCTGTCTGGAAATACTGTGCCCGAGGAAGGGCCATGGAGGCGATGGATGTCCTGGGGGGAGGGGTGTGTGTGTGCACACGAGGCGGTGTCGTGTGAGTGCACTTGGTGTGTACATGTGCTACATTGTGTTGCATGTACATGCGTGTGCATCTGTGAGTGTACACCATGTTGTGTGCACATGGATGAGCATGCATGTGTGTTCACACTGAATGCGATCGTGTTTATACATGGGTGTGTGTGCACTGTGAATGTCCTATGTGAATTCATAGGAGTGTGCACATGTGGCATTGTGAGCGCACCGTACTGTATGAATGTGTGTGCACATGGGGTGCTGTGTGCTTATGTGAGTGTGCACCGTGTGCACACATTGTGAGCATGTGCACGTGGAGGGTCTCATTAGGGCTGGCTGTGCTGTTTCCTTTCTAATCCAGAGAACCATAAGGAGCCTGTCCGCGTGGCCTGGTCCCCGTGGTCTGGTCCCCGTGACCTGGTGTGCTTTCCCACCCAACCACCTAGTCAGGGCGGCAGAGCTCGGTGTTGTAAGTTCGGGTGGTACCTTGGACATCGCCCAGCTCCCAGTGGCACCTTTTCATTTTACAGAGAAAGACACCGAGTCACAGAGGGGCAGCCATCTGCCCAGTGCACCCACGTGCACATAGCAAAGAGTCCCTGGCTCCAAGCCCCATCTGTCTCCCCTGCTCCGGCCTGCAGGTTCGGGGCCCCCCCTCCTCTCCTGGGGGGAGGGACTGGGTGTTTGTCTCTGTGGTTCTGCAGAGCTTCTGGTCACTTACTTCGAATTTACTCTTTAAAAATTAAAACGGAGAAGGAGGAGATTCTGCAGCTAATGGGTAATAGGCAGGGAAACGTTTTGAGCCATAGAGGCTGGTGGGAAAAAAAGTGAAAGAGTTTTGTCTGCCCATTTCTGTATTCCATGTGTCTATGTCTGTCTGTGTCACACACACACACACACACACACACACACACACACACACACACACACCATCCGAGACATACAACCACACTGGGCCCGAGTTATTGTCAATTATTCACATAAGGAAGCTTGCCAAATCAATTTCTATTCAAAGTTGGGGGGGCTTTTCAGAGCCTTCATCTCGGTTCCCCATCTTTGTCGGGTTTTGATCCTTTTCTCGGATCTGGGGCCGGTGCAGGGAACCGGGCTGAACTTCTGAGCTTTCTAGCTCCCCCCGAGTCTTCTAAGTGGGCTTTAACAAGGCCCCCTTAAAATGTATTATCACTGGAAAAGAAAGCAAGAAACAAGGGCTAGTAATTTAGTGCTAGGAAGTTAATTCCCGAGACCTCCGACCTTTCAGCAGTCCCCCGGCTATTGATTTTCAATACTGTACGGGACTGGGCCGCCCCAAGCGTGGGTTCAGCAGATTCCGAACAGTTTCCTCCTTATCAGCTCGGTCCCTGAGTACCGCGCATTAAGACAACAAATATCCACAGTTAACGGCGTGTCACATGGCAGCTGGGCGGACGTGCCAATTTTCTAATGAAGTTGGGTTGTTGGCAAACACACCAGTCATCATAGATTGAAAGCGGCCTTCTTTTGTGTGTCTCCCGCACACTCGAGTGCTCCTGAAGATACGGGTGACATCATTGTCTCAGGGCCTACACGGGAGGGGGCGGGAGAGGGCCAAGCCAGGACGGGGAGAGGGCCCGGCCGGGAGGGGTGAGGGCCGAGAGAGGAGGGACAAGGCCCCAACCAGGAGGGGCAAGGGCTGAGCCGGGAGAGAGAGAGAGAGGGCCAGGAAGGGAGCTGAGGGGACAGTTGAGCCAGCGGCTCTTGGGTGGAAACATCTCCAATCATGCCGAATGTGTGAACATGCAATTACCGAGTGACCCGGACGCTGGTCACCCCCACTCCTACCCCCAGGGGGGGCCGCGAACTCTCCCCTCACCACCTGAAGGGAGTCACGAGGGCTCTCTCAAGGCGCAGGAGGCGAGCGAGACAGGAGGGAACCTTCTCGGGCCTTAAAGCCTTCCTCCGCCGGCCACTTTCTCCCATGGGCCGGACACTCAAAATCTTGGTTCTTCTTGGACCTGATCCGAACCCCCTGTTTTTGAACAAGAGCCCAGAGATGAGAACCACCTTCTGTCTTGCACCCCCTTCTTCACCCCCTCCCCAAAAGAGAGCGTAGGGGCCAGCCGGCGTATTGATTGGGAAAAGGTTCCATCTAAGTGGGAAATGTCAGTGCCTTCCATCCCAACATTAGCTGTGGTTTAAGAGCTTTTTTCACAGACGCCCGTGTGAACAAAACGTGTAAGTGATTGAAAGGATCAAAGAAAAACAAAATAGATTAGATTTTTTAAAAATCAGCCTTTGCGCGCTCGGCCCTCCCGGTCCAGGTAAGCGGCTGAAAGTCGGCGCGGCTCCTACTGGACTTTTTACTGGAATGGCAAATATCTAATGAAATTCAACAAGGAAACTGGAAAAACAGCCAAATGGGTGCAGCAAAACGGTTAATAGGATCATTAGCTTCCTCGCTGTATTTTTTTGGACACGGTGTGCCTGTACCAGAGCGCTCTCGAGCAGATTGCAGGAACAGGCTGACAGTTAGGAGCTAACTCAGCAGTGCTGGGTACAAACTGCCATCTTCCCGTGGATTTACAGCTGCCACTTCTGCTAGTTCAATTAGTTCTATAGCACACAGATGTTGCTTAAATGTTGCTGCTAATGATCCCGCAATCAGCGTAAGATTCATGCCATATTTGGAGGCACGTAAATTTCTCAAGTGGCACAATTAAAGTGGAAATATTAGGTGGGGAGAACTTGGCAGTCTCGCCGAGTTGGAAGGCACACCCGCTATGCAATAATGGGTCAAAAATTCATTCAAGTTTTACTGCTGTTCAGAGTTTTAAAAGACTTTTCACAGTTGAATGCAAAGTAGTAAAAACCAGAGTATTAGGAAATGAGAATGCGGCCCTGTTATTCAGACATGACTTTTAATTTCAAATTGAAATCACATGCTTACCTCCTCGGCTAGCGCGGCGCTCCGGAGGGCCGGACCACAGAGGGCCGTCTTTGAGGGCGAAAGAGTGCGGGCCGGGAGCGGGCGCCCTGATTGCTCTGCAAGGCACAGAGATGTCGGGGCTCCGAGTAAAAACCGGTCCCCAGATCGCAGACCCGGGCCGGCCGGCATCCATCACTGCCGAAGCCAGATGCAGCCTCGGCGAGGGCCGTGCTCTCCTCCCAGCGCCCTTCCCCTGTTCTCTCCCAGACAGGTTTCCTAACCTTCAGAACGGGAGGCCACCCGTCTGCAGCGATGCCAGCCGGCTTTATTCCGGCTGCAGGCGTGGATGGGGGGATTGTGCGTTCTGTGCATGCTCACATTGCTGCAGATATAGGAAATCAATGTTTCCGTGTACCACTGTTCTGTGTGTGTGTGTTTATGGGTGTTTGTGTGTCTGTGGATGTGCCACACAAAAGGGCCCTTGGGCCAGGGGGCTTGTGCCACCACAACAATTGGTCTTGCATCTTTTGGAAGCCTTTCCATCGTCCATTCCCTTTCCGCTCCCAAAAGGCTTTCTCCACAAATAAAAGCTGGAATTTTGACTAGTTGTGAGTTCTGGAGTTTTCAGGAGCCCCCACAGAAGTCCCAGCTCCCCCAGAGGCTGCCCGCTTCTCTTCCTCAGGGCTAGATTGTGTGGGTTGGTCCCCACCACACACACGCACGCACGCGCACACACACACACACACACACACACGCGCGCGCGCGCCATTTTAACTCACTGACTTGGAGAGATGAGTAAATTAATCTTAACCCGAATCATCCCCATCCACCCCCAGAGCCAGCACTCGGAGTGGGGGGGCTCCTCTCCATGCACTGGGCCAGGAAGGTCCCCAGGGTCAGAAATCAAGGGGAGCCCTCCACGGCTGGCCACTAATTCTCCTCATTTTATTCAGACCCGGGTCTTTTAATGATCAGTTCTGTCCCTGTGGAGACTCCTGGACGCAAGGTGCGGTGGGTCAGAGATGGCTCCCTCTCCAACAAGCTCTCCGCTTCCCTTTTCGACCATCCCCCCCAGCTCCAGAGGGCCCCGGGGGGCCACGCGAGCTCTCTGGGCCCGCTGCCACCTATCGCTCCCTGCACGCCTGAGCCTTTTCGGCTGATGGAGGCGGCCGAGTCGTTTCTGCCGACCACCTCATCCTTTGGATTATTTAACAGCAAATCTTACAGATGTCAGTTTTGTCTTGTTCGCAAGCAAAAAGGACAATAAGTTGCAGCTGACCTCGGGGTGATGAATCTTGCAAGAGCACAATATGTATTTTATCCCGGCAGGGAGAAGCTTACGTGTAATTGAGAGAGAGAGAGAGAAATGTCACTGTACCATATTTTGTTGACATGGCGCTCCGAGGCGCCGCGAGGGGCCCGGAATGGGGGTCCGGGGGCAGCAGCCGAGAGGCGGGCGCGCCGTGCGCCGGGGAGCACGGGGAGCCTCGACGTCGAAGGGGGGAGAGGAGAGCGGGAGAGATTAGAAGGTCGGCTCTTCCTAGTAATGAAGCCTCCTAATTGTACGGGGCAGCGGGCAAGCCGCGGGCGGCCCGCTCAGACCACGTCCCCGTGCAGACAGACGGACATATGCAGGCTCAGGGGCCAGCTGCTCCGGCAGGCTCTGGTTTTCCAGGCTTTTTATTGTCTTCCATAATGCTTAATGTACTGTTTGTATATGTTGTCCTGGCACTAGCTTTTGATGGGCTCTCGTATATTTTATTCGTCTTCTCTGGCTTTCCATGGAGGGAAGCTTGGAGCTACAGCAGAGGCGACTTATTTCTAGCGATGAATCAAGTGAATCTGTAAGAAGTGCGAGGCCGGCCCTGGCTGGGAGCTGGAGAGGGATCAGTGAGGACCGGCCTCCGCAGGGGCCTGTGGGTGGCGATGTGCCTGCACGCTCCGAGCCCGGCCGGCCGCTGAAGGGAGCAGGAGCCGGGGAGGGCCGGCCCCCTGCCGCAGCCGGGCCTTTCAAAGCAAAGAGGCCGGCCCGTGTGAGTGTGCACAGAGAGCCTCCCAGAGAGTCCTGATCCTAACAACTGTCCTTATTACTGTTGTTGCTACAGCCATGATGGCAGCCAGCACTTCCGCAGCTCTACAAGCTATTGACAAAAATGATCTCTCGCAACAATTGACGGGCGAGTTAAGTGACCTCCCACCCTGGGGTCAGATTCTTGATTCCAAGTCTGCCTTCGTCTATGCCCTGAGCCTCCCAGCTGCCAACCAGGGGGAGGGTGATTGTGCCAAGCTGGCAAGGGTTGGCAATCGGGGGGGGGGGGGTGACACAGAGAGGAGGTCACTGCTGCTCCATCAGGATGGACCCGACAGGGCTTTCCAAGGTCTCGGACTGCAAAGCAAGAAGCAGCTTCTGTGGCCAAGGAAAAAAAAACAAAAACCCAGGGGAACAGACTTGGGCACAATGTGTCGTGGGCCCTCAGTGTCGCGCTGAGATAAACGCCCGCACCGCACTGCCCAATCACGCTGCCTCAGTGGGGCTGCCCAGGAGATTTCTAAGGCTCTTCCAGCTCCACAACTAAGAATCTGGGTGGGCAGAGGGAGGAGGGCGGGCCTGGACCTGCGGCCTCACTCATCGGTGTCCCACACAGATCGAGCACCTACTGTGCACACAGCCCTGCACCAACCGGACCGAGGCGCGCCTTCAATGGGGGTCATCGTTCCTGGGGGGGGCGGTACACAAGGCAGACTCTGGGCAGAGAAATGGGCCTCCCGGGGGGCCTGTGGGCTGCATCACACCCTCATTGTGGGCTTGGGTGGGAGAAAGAGGCAGATCCCTGGTTCAGGCCCAGGGCTGGGGGAGGCGATCAGCCCCCTCAGAAACAGAAGCAGGATCCCCAGGGGTTTCCTCTGGGCTTTCTTGGCGTCTGTGGATTCTCAGGGCTATGGGATGGGGAGAATACATGCCTTTGTGGGTGTGTGCATGTACACGTGTGTGTGTGTGCCTTGTGTGACAGTGTGTGCAAGTGTGCACTCTCTTGTGTACACTGCATGTGAGTTTGTGTCCATGTGAACTATGCGTCTGTTTGTTGTGTGCACCTGTGTATATCCATGTGCACTATGCACATGTGTCTGTTGTGTGTATTGTGCACCTGCATGTGTGTCTGTGTGTACTATGTGTATTGTGTGCCATGTCTGTGTTTGTGTGTGTACACTATGTGTGTTCGTATGCACACGTGTGTATGTTGTGTGTCATGTCCATGTGTCCCCACATGTGTCTATGTACACTATGTGTGTATATTGTGTTGTGTCTCTGTGTTTGTGTGCAATTTGTATGTATAATGTGCTGTGTCTGTGTGCACCTTCATGTGTGTCCGTGTGCCCTGTGTGGGTATATTGTGTTCGGTGTCCGAGCGCCACGGCCTGTGTGTCCGTTCCCCGGCCTGTGTGTCCGAGCGCCCCGGCCTGTGTGTCCGTTCCCCTGCCTGTGTGTCCGTTCCCCTGCCTGTGTGTCCGTTCCCCTGCCTGTGTGTCCGTTCCCCGGCCTGTGTGTCCGTTCCCCGGCCTGTGTGTCCGAGCGCCCCGGCCTGTGTGTCCGAGCGCCCCGGCCTGTGTGTCCGTTCCCCGGCCTGTGTGTCCGTTCCCCTGCCTGTGTGTCTGTTCCCCGGCCTGTGTGTCCGAGCGCCCCGGCCTGTGTGTCCGTTCCCCGGCCTGTGTGTCCGTTCCCCGGCCTGTGTGTCCGTTCCCCGGCCTGTGTGTCCGTTCCCCGGCCTGTGTGTCCGAGCGCCCCGGCCTGTGTGTCTGTTCCCCTGCCTGTGTGTCCGTTCCCCGGCCTGTGTGTCCGTTCCCCGGCCTGTGTGTCCGTTCCCCTGCCTGTGTGTCCGTTCCCCGGCCTGTGTGTCCGTTCCCCGGCCTCTGTGTCCGTTCCCCGGCCTGTGTGTCCGTTCCCCGGCCTGTGTGTCCGAGCGCCCCGGCCTGTGTGTCCGTTCCCCGGCCTGTGTGTCCGTTCCCCGGCCTGTGTGTCCGTTCCCCGGCCTGTGTGTCCGTTCCCCGGCCTGTGTGTCCGAGCGCCCCGGCCTGTGTGTCCGTTCCCCTGCCTGTGTGTCCGTTCCCCGGCCTGTGTGTCCGTTCCCCGGCCTGTGTGTCCGTTCCCCGGCCTGTGTGTCCGAGCGCCCCGGCCTGTGTGTCCGTTCCCCTGCCTGTGTGTCCGTTCCCCGGCCTGTGTGTCCGAGCGCCCCGGCCTGTGTGTCTGTTCCCCTGCCTGTGTGTCCGTTCCCCGGCCTGTGTGTCCGTTCCCCGGCCTGTGTGTCCGTTCCCCTGCCTGTGTGTCTGTTCCCCGGCCTGTGTGTCCGAGCGCCCCGGCCTGTGTGTCCGTTCCCCTGCCTGTGTGTCCGTTCCCCGGCCTGTGTGTCCGTTCCCCGGCCTGTGTGTCCGTTCCCTGGCCTGTGTGTCCATTCCCCAGCCTGTGTGTCCGTTCCCTGGCCTGTATGTCGGAGCGCCCCGGCCTGTGTGTCTGTTCCCCGGCCTGTGTGTCCGTTCCCCGGCCTGTGTGTCCATTCTCCGGCCTGTGTGTCTGTTCCCCGGCCTGTGTGTCCGAGTGCCCCGGCCTGTGTGTCTGTTCCCCGGCCTGTGTGTCTGTTCCCCGGCCTGTGTGTCCGTGTGCCCTGTGTGTGTATATTGTGTTCAGTGTCCGTTCCCTGGCCTGTGTGTCCGTTCCCCGGCCTGTGTGTCCGTGCACACGTACACTCCGGGTGTACCTGGCCGGTCTGTGTCAGAGACGGGCTGAAGCCCCCGACACTGTTGCTGCCTCACTCGGTCCCCTGTTTGTTTCTAAGGAGCCGGTGTAGATGAGTCACTGTCCCCTCTGATTCTGCTACAAATCTCCATAAAACAAGATGGATTTCTGCCGCCCGAACCAGGGGTCTCAGAAGAAGCTGGAAGCCCCTCCGGGGGTCTGCAGGGGGGGGGGATCAGCCGCGCTCTCGGTCCTCTCCAGCGGGACAATCCCGCGATCTTAGAACGAGCCCCGAAGCCGTCCCTGCACTGGATATTACTTGTCACGGGACTGACTGGGAGCAGACCAGGCCCGGGCCCCGTCAGCCTCCCTTCCGGTGTGACGGGTCTGACCTTGGAGTCAGTGACCTTGGGGCGGCGGGACCTTCGGGAGCAGTTTTCAGACCAGGAAACTGGGGCTGGCAGAGGGCGGGAGCTGCCCAAGTCCCGTCGGAGGCAGAGCCGGCCGCCTCTGAGCCAGGCCCCCCAATGCGGGGAGACCCCGCGTCCTGCCTCTGCAGAAGGAGCCAGAGCCCCTCCCCCTGCTGGACACGAGCTGGGCCCGAGAAGCCCTTCCCCCTCCAGCCTTAGTGAAACGCAGCGGGCAGAACATGGCGGCGCCGCTGCCACGGAGCAGGGCTCTCGGGGCTCGGGCGGGGCCAGGCTCACAAAGTCTGGGAGCGTGGAGGCTCCTGGGAGCGCCTGGCACCCTGCACCAGCCACGCCCCCCTCAGAGGCACTAGTGAGTCACCACACGTGGCGTGTGACGTCACCGTGGCCCAAGCCCAAGAGCGCCCTCTGGGAGAACGACCTAGAAGCCGGGCGGACGCTCCTTCATGTTGGGGAAGTCTTCCCTCTGTGGCCTCCGGCTCTCTCTGAGCTGAAATGGAAACCGGAAGGGCACAGACTGGGGACCTTGGCTGAAATGGAAACCCCCTCAGTCTTCCCTTCTTGGGCCACAGGCAGCGGCCCCTTCAACTTCCCAGGCCAGGAACCAAGGCTCCTCCCCCTGCTGGGCCTCCTCTGGGTGACTCCTGCTGACTGGTGCGGCCCGACGGTCTGGAGCTCGGGGCTGTGGCCCCCTCCTCTGCTGTACCTAAGGGGCCGCTGGGGGCCGGATCTCACCCATGACTCACTCTGAGCTCCGCCCCCCTCCCAGCTCCTCCTCTTGCACAGCCGCCACCTCCC
This sequence comes from Sminthopsis crassicaudata, assembly GCF_048593235.1. Taxonomy (NCBI): domain Eukaryota; kingdom Metazoa; phylum Chordata; class Mammalia; order Dasyuromorphia; family Dasyuridae; genus Sminthopsis; species Sminthopsis crassicaudata. The sequence goes on from NC_133618.1 coordinate 678,837,386, forward strand.
TATGGCTGCTCCCCCTTGCTCCACACACGTGGGAAGCCAAGGCCAGGGGCGCCCCTCCCAGCGGAGACGTTTTGGAGCCCAGCTCCTTCACCCAAAGCTCGCGCTTCCGCAGCGCGGTGACCCCGCCCGTCTGCGAGTAACGGGGTCACTCTTCGCCCTTTTCTGACCGCATGGACGCGGCATTGTGATCTTCCTTTTTGCTGAGTCCAGTTTGGGGCGGGGAGCAGGGGGAGGGGATCTCTGGGATCTTTGGATCGTGAAGATTTTCTACCACTTCACTTCTGACACAGAACTTCCGACTGAGAAGAACCGGCAGCAGGAAGTACGAGAGCACGTGCCACGGGCCGCCTTAACCAGCGGCTGTGCGGGCACTTTGGGAAGGGCTGTCCAGAAATGAGGGGAGATTTACCTCCAGGCAGGGGCAGAGGCGTCCCCCCGGAGGTGGCCGCTGCCCGTCCCCTTCCCAAAGGTGGCCCTCCCCAGCCGGTGGCCGTCCCCGTCCCATCCGCTCCTCTCTAGGAACTGGGACTTCGGGGAACGTCAAAGGCGGCCCTGAGGAGAGGAAGGAGATGCGGCCGGGCGGGAGGCGGCCGGGCTGGGCCTGGAGCCACAGCCTGGGGTGTCGGGAGTCAGCGCTTCTAAAGGGAGAATGACTACGGGACAGGGAGGAGCCTGCGGAAAGGGGAACGGGACGTTCTTACTAACCCACAAGGCCTGGGGAGGAAACCTGGACAGCCCGGACCCGCTGGGAGACTTCCTCAGGGCTCCAACTTCCAGCGGAGGAGGGTGAGGGGTGTGTGTGTGTGTGTATGTGTGTGTGTGTGTGTGAGTGAGTGTGTGTGTGTGTGTGTGAGTGTGTGTGTGTGTGTGTTTTGCACGTGGTTTTTGAGGCAGGGCCACGTGCCTGAGACACAGCACGTGGGCGCTCGGCCCCACCAGGCCGCTCCTCCTTCGGGCGTTCTCATTGGCTGCTGTTGGCAGGCGCTTGGTAGCCTCTGCTGATTGGAGGCTGAGAACAGCCAGTTCCTAGGCGTCCCCTGGGGAGCAGAGGCTGCTGGGGGGGGGGGGGGGGGGCGGGCGGAGAGGTGGCCCGGAGGGGGCGTCCTGTGGCGGAGGGCCCTCATCCTCTGGCCTGTAAAACTGGGGCTGGGATTAATGGCTGCTGAAGATCCCTCCATCCCCAGGTCGGATGGGGGGCGGGGCTGGGGCCGAAGTGGGGGGGGGGGTAGGGGAGCCTCGGCAGGGCTGTCACGGGGCTAATGAAGGAGCCAGAGTCCACTCGATTGTCTCCAGGACAGTTTCCAGGAAGGATGGAACTATTAATTTGATGACTATTCCCAGAATGAAAAGGGGGGGGGAGGCATGGATGGGGGCAGGGCAGGGGCCGAGATACCTGGTGCGGCAGGGGCGCCAGCCTGGGAGTTTGCTCCGCTCGGTCCCAGCAGGAATCCCAGCCTCCTGGCACGGGGAGCACTGACATGGGGAACACTCCTTCTTGCCATGGGGAACACTCCCTCCCGGCATGGGGAGTACTGCGTCCCCGTGCGGGAGCACCGTCTCATTGAGTCAGATGAGTTTGGTGAGAACAAGAGGCTGACAGGACGGCCTGGGGGGATGAGAGAGGGCATTGCAGAGGCAGACTGTCCCACCCCGTTTTTCAGAGGGGAGGCCCCGGGGTCGCAGCTGCCCCCTCTCACAGCAGCAGTGGCGGAGCCCACACCTCCATCAGCCTTCAGGAAGTGGCTCCTCCCGGCTTCCGGGCCCTCCTCCGGAGGGGCGTCTTGGTCCCGTCCGCCCCTGATTTGGCGGCAGGCGCATGGAGGCGGGAAGGCTCAGCCTCCTAAGGAGGCTCCGACTCCCCTCAGAGCAGTCTGGCCCCCAGCTCACGGATCCTCAATCTGCAGACACTGGAGGGCTGGCCGGGGCAGAGGGGGCCCCAACCTCATTCAGAAGACGTCCCCCGTTCTCCTGAGGACTCCGAGCTTCTCCCCAAGACCAGCGCGCCGTCCTCCCAAGGTTGCTCAGGCCTCCTCCACAAACACTTTCTGAGAACGGAGGGGGGTTGGGGGGGTCCCGGGGGCTCCCTGCTCAGTGGAAGAGGGTCTCACAGCGGTTCCTCAATACACACTTGGGGCTCCCCAGAAGAGGGCGATCTCTGACCCTCCGGGCTTGACCGTCACTTCCCTGGGCGGCCGCTCGGCCGGTCAGCCGGACCAGTCAGAAACGGCTTCTCCAGCGCCGCTGATGGGCATCAGCGCGAGTTTCGAGTTTCGGGAAAGGCCCGGCCAGGTGCCCACTGGGAGCTTCCCCTCCCCTCAGAGCACCCACGGGCTCCCTGGAAGCGGCAGGCTTCAGCGGGAGCAAACTTATTCTAGAAAAGAATGAGTTCTAGAGGGGGGGCAGAGATGCCTCCCCTCCCCCCCCTCCTCCTCGCCTTCCCACTGTTTCTGCCAGGACCCCCTGCTGCTCCTTATTAAGACCCAGCCTGCTTTCGAGACCTCCAGGGACCTGGGGACGTCCCCAGCCCATTGTGGAGTGTTCTGACGGGCATTGTCATCCCGGAGACCTCGCGGGGGCTTAATGGTCTGCATGTGTGAGACACTGGGGGGGGGCAGCCCGAGGAGGGCCCTGGCCCCCCGGGGAGCCCACATGCGCCAGGGTGGCCAAGCTTGGGTGGGCTGGGGAGGGGGAGCACTCCCATTGTCCTCCCTCAGCCCTGAGGAGGGGGATGGGGGAAGAGGGGGTTTGTTCTAAGTCATGGAGGGTCCCATGAACCGTCACATAGTCACTCAACAAACTGCTGCAGGTCCCCTAGGGGCAGGGCACTTCTAAGGGGGTGGGGGCAGTGATTGTGTGGGGGGGTAAATGTGTGTGTGTGTGTATGTGTGTGTCTGTACTGCACATGTGTGTGAATGTATGAGTGTATGTGTATGTGTGTGTGACAGTGTGTGTGTGTATGTGTGTGTGTCTATACTACACATGAGTGTGTGTGTGTGACACTGTGGGTGAATGTGTGTGTGTGTGTGACAGTGTGTGTGAATGTATGAGTGTATGTGTGTGACTGTGTGTGGGTGTGAGTGTATGTGTGGGTACTGCACATGAGTGTGTGTGTGAATGTATGAGTGTGTGTGTAAATGTGTGTTACACTGTGTGAATGTATGAGTGTATATATGTGACTGTGTTTGGGTGTGAGTGTATGTGTGTGTGTCTGTACTGCACATGAGTGTGTGAATGTATGAGTGTGTGTGACAGTGTGTGTGAATGTATGAGTGTATGTGTGTGACAGTGTGTGAGTGTATGTGTGTGTGTGAATGTATGAGTGTGTGGGTGTGGGTGTGTGGGTGTGTGGGTGTGTGTAAAACCCCACCAGGGGGCTCTTTGCGCTCTATTGGTTTCCATTGCCCCATTGCCCCATCACTCTTCCCCTGGTCCTGCCCCCACTTGGGCTGGTGACCTTTGGGGGAAGGAGAGGTCACTCTGGGCAAGAGGCCAAGTGGGCAGGAGAAGGACCGAGCCCCACGATGGTGGAACCAAGGGAGGACGTGAGAGGAGAATGAAGAGCCCATGGACTGAGCAGAACCGGCGCCTCCCACGGAGGGGCGATGGCCGCGGCTCCCTGGGAGAGAGGCAGCTGTCCGGACGCCGGGATCAGGGTCGGAGAATGTCTCTGCCACCTGAGACAAGGCCTCCGGCCTCCTCTCTGCCAGACTGGGCAGAGCAGAGAGGGCCACTCAGCTCCAGTGGAGGGGGCTTCCACCCCTGGAAGTTCCCTGTCCCCATGACATCCAGTCATTGTTTCCTTGCAGCATTCACCTGGACGGCAAATCCAAGAAAAGGGGAGATGGAGCCAGGGCGGCCTTCCTGGGGCTGACTGACCTTAGCAGATCATACCCAGCCTTCCCCTCTCCCTACCTGCCACGTGGGCCTCCTGAGACACCAGACTCTCCCCCACGCTCTCCTGGCCAAAGGAAGATTTGAGTTCAAATCCAGCTTCCACATACTTATTCCCTGGGGACCCCTGGTCGCTTAATCTGTGTCTGTTATAAAGTGGGAAAAGGAAAGAAGAAAAGAAGGGAGGATGGAAGGAAGAAAGGAAGGGAGGAAGGAAGGAAGGAAGGAAGGAAGGAAGGAAGGAAGGAAGGAAGGAAGGAAGGAAGGAAGGAAGGAAGGAAGGAAGGAAGGAAGGAAGGAAGGAAGGAACAGAGGGACAAAAACAAAACTTTGGGAGCAGATTCGCAATCCGGCCAAACAAACTCGGCGGCTGACGTGGGCCCCGCTGCGCGTGTGCGGCCGGTCCATCATTCCCTCCGGGCCCGGAGCTGGGACACGGCAGTTCCCGTTGGCTGCTGGATCCGTGACTGCTCGTTACTTTGATCAGAGTTCTGAGTCCCTCAGTTGTTCACTTTTGCAATTCAGCGCGCATTTCTTAAATGCTTACTATGTGCCGCGCTGCCCCGAGAGAAGTCTGATAAGCTCCGGCTTTTAAAAATTTTTGCCTCTGCCCAGTTCCCCTTATTTGTAAATCTTGCCATAATATTTTTAACACCCGTCAGTCAGTCTGAGCTAAGCAGAAACTCCTGACACCATTATTCCCCCCCATTTATTCAGAAGGGCCCAGACCGAGCCGGCTCGCACGCTGCCTGGTCTGCAGGGGTCAGAGACATCACAGCCACCCTGTGGATATGGGTGAATCCCCCCAAACTGTGCCGGATTCTCAGTGGGGCAAGTAGGTGGTATTGTGGAAAGAGCACGCAAAGACTCGGGTGCGAATCCTGCTTTAGTCGCCTGGGCGACCCTGGATGTCACTTATTCTCTGCCTCAGTTTCCTCATCTAAAAAATGGGGCTAATCACAGCACCACCCTCACAGAATTGTGGCCAGCATCCAATGTGATCCCTGTCAAGCTCTTTACTAACTGGACTGATGTCATTTTCCCCGTGACTCTAGTGTGTTGAATCTGTAGGGGAGGATCCAGGGACATGTCGAGCGGGACATTAGCTTAGAGGCCAAAGACGCTCTCGGGCTGTGCCGGTGACAGCCACCACCTCACGAGTCAGCGAGGGGCCGCGGTCATCGCCCAGGGGGCCGTGCTGCCCGGCCCGGGGATGGCGAAGGCTGAGAGCAGCTTCTTTGGGCATCTGGACGGGTTCCAGCCTCCGCAACAAGGCCAGGGCGAGAGCAAGAGGAACCCGGGACCTTGGGAGCACGGAGGTCCCCGACTGGGCTTGCGAGAGAGCAGAGCAATGGCCAAGGAAAGCGGGGGTGGTCTGGTCAGCCCCGAGAGGCTGAATGTCGACGTTTCTAAAAAATACGTATTGTGACGGCTGTTTCAGTACAATTAGGTTTGGGACAAGTGTGGGTTTTATTTTGTGCATCCTGAGGAGGAGGATGGGGAGGACTCCCCAGACTGACCAAAGGGATCAGGGCACAAAAACAATGGGACCCCCCAACTGGTCCCCCCCCATTTAACATCACAGAGATACTTTAATAAAGCAGAAAGTGCAAGGCCAGTGAGATCCATCCAGCCACAGGATGGGAAAGCTCTGCTTGGCTTCTTTTCAGGGCTGGAGGGGCCGGGGGCTGCCTCCTCCCCTGACCCCTCCCTCCCTGAGGTTTCCTGGGTCCACCATGAGCTGCTGCTGCCGAGGAGCAAGCCGGGGTCTCCCTTAACGGTTTCCACTGTGCCCCAGGGAGAGGGAGCTACCTGTTGTCTGCTCTCAGCGGGCGCCGCCCCCTCCGTAATGGGATTGATCCCACTCTGCGGGCCCCCTTTTCCAGGGGCGTCGGGCTCTCCAGGAGCAGCACTACAAGTAAGTGCTCTCCAGCTCCGGAGAAGCACTAAGCCGATCGATCCGGATTCATCACCATTGCCACGGTTACGGGCCCCGGCCTCCCCCCGGCTCCGGCCCCCCCAGAGAGGCCCGCGCTTTCTGGGGGTGGAGCGTCCCCTCCCCCTCCCGCCAGAGATGTGCAGCTAGTTCGCCCTGCTCCTGATCGATATCTCTTTATCAATTTATCACTATTAACAGCAGCATTTCAGCCCTCATGGTGGTCTGTCATCATGGAAGTGCTTGCCAGGCGCCGTGATTTATGGGCTGGGATGGGGTATTCATTAAACACCCACAGTGTACTTAGGACCTGGCAGAATGGCCCTGAGAACCGGCCTTGTCGGAGGGAGGGTATGGCCTAGTGGGGCAAGATGGTGGACGAGGGGCTCCTCGGGAGCACTGGGAGAAGTGGGGGTGGCCGGGGCCGGCAGGGCCGAGGGGTGACCGAGGACAGCCAGCCAGCCCGGGTCCTCATAGCCGGGGACTAAGCCATGGGGATTTCCCGGTGCGTGGCCCCCGGCCTCCCCCCAACCTCTGGGCCTTCCCCCCAGCAGGGACTGAGCTGGGCTCCGGCAGGCAGCGGGACTCGAACTTGTCCCCCTCCCCCCCATCTTGTGCCCTATCAGGCCTTCCCTAGCTCTGTGGGGGCCATTTCTCTCCCAGTCACCTGGACTCCAGGCTCGCGGCATCTTTGGCGTCCCCTTCTCCATCATCCCCACATCCCATCTCCGGCTAAGTCTTGGCAACCTGACCCCCGCGGCTCTGCTCGGTCCAAACCTTCCCTTCTGCTCCCGAGATGAGCCCCCCTCCAGGCCCTCCATGGTCCCATCGGCCTCCCACAAGACTTTGCCCTCCGGAGACACTGGAGAAGGTCTGTGCCCTCACACACAGAAGTCAGCATGGGCTGGCCGCTCGCTGATCTTCTGAGACCCGTCTGCCCCAACTGCCGGCCAGGCTTGGCCCCCTCCTCCATCCGTCCATCCGTCTGTCCCAACTGCCGGCCAGGCTTGGCCCCCTCCTCCATCCGTCCATCCGTCCACCCGTCCATCCGTCTGTCCCAACTGCCGGCCAGCCTTGGTCCCTTGGCCAGAAGGGCCCCTTCTGGTTACTGAATCCTGCTTTAGCTTTAAGAGACTGGGCTGATATTTCTCCTTAGAATTCTACACAACAGCACTGGAGCTGGAAACGAAGTAAGCCCATTTTAAAGATGAGGGAACTGAGGCACACAGAGGCTTAGTCACTGCCCCTATGGCAATAATGGAGCCAACACTGCTGAGTTGCCTTGGTCGCGGCGCTTGTCAGTGTTGGGCCCCACGGGACCGGGGCTCTCCTGACACAGAACATGGAGCCAGAAAGGGCATTTAGCCAATCCCAACAAGTGGGAGCAGAAGACGTCTCTCGGGAGACCAAACAAATGCCGCCTCCCTGGACCCTAACCGCCCCGAGAGGAAGGTGCTGTGGGTTACTCCGGCGTCCAGATGGAGAAACTGAGCCAGAATCCGAGGCCGGGTCCGCCCCGGCCTTCCTGCCTCCAGGACTCCCTCCACTCTGAGCCCAATGGCCTTCTATGGGGGAGCGACACGCGCCGGCCAGCCTCTGCTGGAGAGCGTGGAAGGGGAGGGGCCTGGGGCTGGTGCCCCTCGCTGGGCCTTCTGGGTCCCTCCCTGCTCCCATGAGCCTTTAATGCTTTAAGACTGTTTAATTGATTCCTTGTGTTTTAACAATATTTTCTTTTCCCAATTACTGGTTAAAACAACCTTTAACTTTTTAACTTGGGTCTTTTTTAGTTTTGGGTTCTGCGTTCCCTGCCCCGCTCCCGCCCCGTTCCCACCCCCTCCCGGAGACAGTGAGCGATCCAGCGGGGATCCCTCCTGGGAAACATCCCCGCTTTGGTCGTTCTGTCCAAGAGGACTCCAAGAACCCCCACATCCCCACGTCTCCCCTTCTCTCGGAGGTCAGGCGGGCTCCCAACCGCTCGCTGGAGCAATTGGGGCTCCTTCTGTCCACTTCAAGATGGCGGAACGGCCTCAGCGGGCAGCCCAGAGCCTCCCCCTGGCAGGGGTTGATGTGCCCAGGAAGGAGGCCCAGCGGCTCAGCCCAGGCCGGGAGCTCTCCCGGAGAAGCCTGCCAGTCCCCAGCCTGCTGAAGGGGGGTCTCCAGGGGAGCGCTGGCCCTGGAAGGGGCTGGGCACGGGGGCAGAGCTGGGTCCGGGGGCAGAGCTGGGCCCAGGCACCGGATGGGGAGGATTCAGGCTCCCCGAAGTGGGGATTAGCGTCATGTGAACTTTCATCCAACTTGGCCGGACTCAGAGAGAAGCAGAGCTGGCCCGGGGTCCGAGCTGTCCAGCATCAGCCACAGAGCCTTAGTTTCTGGCTCTTTAGCATGGTGCCTGGCACACAGTGGGGGCTTTATCAGTGCTCCTCCCCAAGAAGAGAAGCAGGGCTGGCAGCAGCTTTCAAGGCTACAGACCCAAGCCCTTCCTTCTTCAAAGGAGGAAACCGAGTCCCTTGAACTCCTTAGCACTGTCAGAGCTGGGGTTCGATTCCCAAAGCCAGGCCTTCACTGGAAATGCGCTGCTTCCTCTCCCCGGGGGCCCAAGGGGCACCTGGTTTCCTGTTGTGGGCCAGTCAGAGGTAAAAATGAAGGAATAGGAAGGGGGGACTTTGTCTGATACTGATAATACCTGGGGGGGGGGCAGGATTACCTCCCCTTCCCATTATACAGATGAGGAAACTGAGCCCCGGGAAGGCCATTGGCCTGGGCAGGATCAGGAAGCGAGTGACTGGAGGATGGGGCGAAAGCCGCGCCTCGGCCCCCACTCTCATTCCCAGCAGGGACGCGGCTCGGCCGGGCCTGCGGCCGGGACACCCGCCCCTTCTCCGCGGTAAGGCTCGGCTGCGGGAGGAGATTTTCTTTAAATGTGAGCGTTTCCCCGCCATCCTGTGAACGGAAAGGGTGATGGGAGACCGAGCCAGAGAGGGGTCATCGGGAGGCTCAGGGGAGCCAGGAGGGCAGATCTGCGGCCTGTGTCAGCCAGTCAGCAAGTTTGGGCGCCTGCTGTGTACAAGGGGCTGGCCCCCTCCCCGCTCTTGGTGACTCCCACCCATAAGCTCGTTCCTCCAGAGCCCTGTGCAGGCCAGCTCCTGTCTTAGATCAGAAGCTCCACCAAACACTTAGCGCAGCATCTGGTACACAGTAGGAGCTTAATAAATGTCCATTTAGTCCCCTTGTCAGGCTAAGTTAATGGTAGCAACTCAGAAAAGAAAACCTGCCCACTCTTCTACTCCCCCTCCCATGAAGTGGCTGATGTAGCCCGCCATTGCTCAGTCTTGAGACAGCCGGGTCCCCCGCTCTGCATCTGGGAATCAGAAGCCCCTCCTCCCTTCAAAGCCGTCCCAGGGGCTTGGGGTCAAGCACAGCTTCCCTGTGAGCCTGAAAAATGGGAAGGGGAAGGGCCCGTGCGACTTTCTACCAGAGGTTTCTCCTGCCTGTTCTTTGTTTTGAAATTCCTGTGCGCGTCAGATTTCCTCCCACTGAATCCAACAAGCATGGAGTAAGCGCCTACTGTTTACTGGGGCTACAAAGACCGAATTGAGGGTTAGAATCTGGGGGGCCAGAGCCTGTGTACAAAGAAGCAGGGAGGGATTGTTGCCAGGGAAGGAGGCTCCGTGGGGCAGGGCCAGCTTCGTCTTTGCCACAGCTTGAGATGCTTGGATGCTTAACTTGGATCCTTTAGGGATATGGATTCGAACCCGTCCCGGGGCAGATCGTGGCCGTGAGATGTGGCCCGATGCCGAGGCCTTTCCCTGCCCCCGCCCTGGACCCGCCTTTGTGCCCAGCCCGTCCCCTCCGTCAGCTCCCGGCTCTCTGGGACCTTCATGTTCTCCCCACGGGCCGGGCCAGCGTTCAGTGGCTGGCCCAGAGTGGAAAGGGGGAGCAAGGAGATGGGATTGCCCTGTTTGGGGAAGGAGGCGGCTGACTTGGATGGGCGCTGGGGAGGACGTCCCCCAGGGGCCAGGATCCCGTTCTTGGAGCAGCTCTCCCTCCTCCCCCCCACTGCGCTCCCTGTCTTTGCCCACTCCTCCCTCCTCGGTCACCCACCCCCTTCTCTCTTCAGCGGCCTCCCTTCCCCCTCCCTGCCGGCTTCCTCCACTCTCTGGGCGGCTCGGCCCCCAGGTTCCACACCCGTCCCCGCGGGGGACGGCGTCTCTGTGGGCGCTGAGCGGGCTGCGGGTGCGGGCCGGGCGCCGGCCGGAGCTTCCCTGGGACAGAGAGCTCCCCCCTCGTGAGTTAGCTCCGGGAAGGCCGGAGCGTCCCCAGAAATCAGTGTCCTCCCGTGACAGCAGATGTGCTCCCGAGCCGCGCCCCCTTGTCTGATCTGGCGACCTTTGACTTCATTTAAGTGAAGCCGAGCCACGTGCTCCGGCTTTCGAGGGCCGCTTATGAGATATTATTGACTCGGAATTTATAAATATTTAATCTTCACATTAAAAATATGGGACAGAGCGGCCATTAGGAGCGGACAATAAAAAGGCTTTCTCTTTTGATGGTGAGGGCCCAGGAATAGGAGACAGGGGTTTATTGAGCTGAAGCCCAGCACGGAGCTGGGTGCTGGGGGGCGGGGAGGCCGGGGAGGGGGGCTCCGAACCGAGCCCGAGCAGCCGGCGCCCACGGAGCCAAGGCGTCTGCCCGCGGCCAGCCAGGGCCCGGCGAGGGCCCCTCGTCCGCCCACCGGCCTCCGCCCACCGGCCTCCCGCAGGCCCAGGAGGCTGTCCAGGGCCCGAGGACTCACACAGAGACACCCAGAGACAGAGACAGATATAGAGAGACACAGAGACACAAGAGAGACAGACAGATATAGAGACAGAGATACAGAGAAAGAGGCAGATGCACAGAGACACAAGAGAGACAGATACAGAGACAGATATAGAGAGACACAGGCACAGAGACACAGAGATGCATAGAGACACAGTCACAGAGACAGAGACACACAGAAATAGAGTCACAGTCACAGACACCCCCCCCCCCCCCCCCCCGTGAAACAGTACTAGGTGAGATTGACTTCAGTTCTGAAATAGAGAATAATCCCCAAACCTGGGGCTACTAAAAGGGGGGAGCAATCAGTTCCCTAGAACTGGACGGATGGAACGCTCCCATGTTGAGGTCCCACCCCAGCCTCACTTTAGAAGCCCCTAAATACTTCCAGAGAGAAAATCTCCAATAAAAGGATGGTAGAAGGGGGGGACGTCCTTGTTTCCTTCCTCAGTGGGCCGCATGGCTCTTTCGACAAGACAATCAGTGACCTTGAAGGCTCTGGGCAGCTTGACCATTAACTAGTCTGGGGGATCAAGAACACTCTGAGTCGTTTCCTTTAGGCCCCCGGGAAGGTGAGAAGCCCCGGGTCGGGTGAGTGTGGAGGGGATTTCCCGCTCCCTGAGGACGAGCCCCCTTTCGGTCCCGGCTCTCTCCCCAGCCCAGAGGCGACGGAGGCCGCGGGCATCGATTTCCTCTTCCAGGCACGGAGGAGCCAAGCTGAGCCTCGCGGGGCCCCTCAGTTTCCCGAGAAGGGCGGGGCAGGAGGGAGCGGCTCAGCCCCAGAGTGGGGGCGCTGCTACTGATGCTTCTTCTGTTCCACCGGCCTCCATAACTTCCCAAAACCGTCACGGGCCCTCTCAGGATGAAGCTTTTCCAGTGAAAAGTGACGAGAAAATTTGGAAATCTGGCAAAACCTTTGGAACTTCGATTCTTCTCATTCAGAATACGAATATTTGCAGCTGGATCTCCCCCCCCCCCATTTTACTCTTAGCCAAATTAAGTGTAAACCTGGTTCTTGGGAACTGACCCAGTAGAAGGGAAAGCGTAGTGTGGTACCACAGCCCGAGCCCACCTTCCGGAGGCAAAAGCCCTGGATTCAAGTCTCCCTGTGACCTTGGGCATCACATCTTTAGTTTGGACTCGGCCGTCTCATCTGGAGAGTGGAACAACTTAAGGCCCTTTAGTTCATCGGACACAGGAGGGGCGTCCAGCTCAGGAGTTATCTTTTTACTAAAACGGCGCCACAAAATGCCCACTGAGGAGTACGGTATTTCGTGTTATTTCTGTCACCGTGCCTGGTAAAAGTGATAAAATTGCATTTATTTAAAAATGTGTCCTCCACATGTATGCATATATTGTATTTCATTTATACTTTGACATATGTAACATGTATGGGTCAACCTGCCATCTGGGGGGCGGGGAGGAGGGGAAAAACTGGAACAAAAGGTTCGGCAATGGTCAGTGCTGAAAAATTACCCATGCATAGAGCTGGTAAATAAAAAACTATTATAAAAAAAAGAAGAAAAAAACTGCGTCTTCCAAATGGGACCTCCTTCCAGAGGGGCGCTGTGCTCAGCTAAGTGAAACCCGTGCGGTCTTACTGAACTTGGAATTGTGTTTAATGGATAATCTGCTATTTTATTAACTTAAAAAAAGGCCCGACCCCTCCCCTGCTCCCAATGGTTTCCTGTCCTGGACGTGTCCTGTTTGAGCCCGCCGGCCTGCACGCGTCCCGGCCCCGTAGCAGCCTGTCACGGGCAGACTTTCCATCAGCTTTCTCCAGTCCCAAGGTAGAGTTCACTGCTTTATAATTCCTGGGATCTCCCTTAGCTCTTAAAAAAAAATTAGGTGCCATATTAGCAGCTTTCCAATTTTCAGGACCTGTTTCTGTTTGGAAGGATATATTTTATATCGTTGTCAGTGTCTCCGCTATTCCGGCCTTTATTTCCGTCAGAAACCTCTGTTGAATGTCATCCATTGCCAGAGATTTACAGCCTGAGGGCTTCCTAAGTTGCCCCATAACTTTCTTGTTAGAAACTTCATTTTGGTCAAGGTGACACCGGCGCCTCCCAGAGCAGCAGCCTCCGCAGCAGAAATGGCTTTGAGGTGGATGCAAAAAGCTCCCTTAATTTCTTGCCGTCTTCATCTCTTCCTTAGTTTCCCCCAAATGGATTCGGACCTTTCCGAGACTTAACATAAAGGCCCCTGGTGGCCCAAGAAGTGCCGCCATGTTGTTTTTCAAGCCTTTGGTCAAGGGCGCGGCAGGGGATGGGGGCGGACAGGAAAAAGCACTGGTCCCGCATGGATGTCTCCTTCAAGTGAAAGGGTCTGAATGGGACGGGAACAGGGCCGTGACTAGTGATTCTGTCACTTGGGGAAACAGAACTAAATTTGCCCCCAAGTGGACAGAGCACCGGCCCCGAAATCAGGAGGACCTGAGTTCAAATCCAGCCTCAGACACTTAACACGTCCTGGCTGTGAGATCTTGGGCAAATTACTTAGCCCTGATTGCCTCTGCAAAGAATAAATACATTTGTCCCCAAATCAGTTGTGGGTAGAAATAGATCACAACACTCATCCAATAGCGAAGACCCTAAAATGGCAAGAGACCGTTATGTGAGAGGACAAGGGAAAGCCAACGGCTCCAGTGGTGTAAGTTTTTGTGTTTCCTGAACTTTGGGGCCCCGGCCCACTGCCCCGTTACCCCACCCTAGCCTCCAGTCCGGCTGAGGCCGGCGGTCCCAGGCGGGGTTCCTCTCTTTGTTCACATGTTTCCATGTTGTTCCCCTCCCTTAGGTTTCCATGTTGTCGCCCCTTAGATTACAAGCTCCTTGAGGGTAACGCACCTCGTCCAGAGCTGGGCACTGTGGGCACTTAATCAATGCTTATTGGTTAACCGAGACCAAATATAAAATTCAAAAACCCAACTGAAATGTTGAAAGAAGTATAGCTTCTAAGAGAGACAGAGACAGAGAGATGGAGAGAGAAACAGAGACAGATATGGAGAGGGGGGAGATAACAGAGAGGAGAGACAGAGACAGACAGAGACAGAGACAGATGGAGAGAGAAACAGAGAGACACATATGGAGAGGGGGGAGATACAGTGAGGAGAGACAGAGACAGACAGAGACAGATGGAGAGAGAAACAGAGACAGATATGGAGAGGGAGGAGATAGAGGAGAGAGGAGAGACAGAGACAGAAACAGATGGAGAGAGAAACAGAGACACATATGGAGAGGGGGGAGATACAGAGAGGAGAGAGGAGAGACAGAGACAGAAACAGATGGAGAGAGAAACAGAGACACATATGGAGAGGGGGGAGATAACAGAGAGGAGAGAGAGAGACAGACAGAGACAGAGACAGATGGAGAGAGAAACAGACAGATATGGAGAGGGGGGAGATAGAGGAGAGAGGAGAGACAGAGACAGAGAGATGGAGAGAGAAACAGAGACACATATGGAGAGGGGGGAGATACAGAGAGGAGAGACAGAGACAGACAGAGACAGATGGAGAGAGAAACAGAGACAGATATGGAGAGGGGGGAGATACAGAGAAGAGAAAGGAGAGACAGAGACAGAAAGAGACAGACAGAGACAGAGACAGATGGAGAGAGAAACAGACACATATAGAGAGGGGGGAGATACAGAGAGGGGGCAGGAGAGAGAGACATAGAGAGAGACAGGCAGTAAGGGATAATGGATAGAGAGCTGAACCTGCCTATGAAAAGGGCACTCTGACTGGAAATCGGAACGTTGGGAAGCTCTGATGCCCCAGGTGACATTTAGCCTAGAACAGGTGTAGGTCTGCTCAGGGAGAGGGAGTTTCTTCCCAGGTTCTTTGCCCTCCCCTTCGACCCCTACCCGGCCCCCCCAGAAAAGAACTTTCCAGTCCAGCTCCATCCACTGAGTTCTCAGCTGCCTGCTTGGCCCGGAATGGCTGAAAGGGGAGCCTTGAGTGGCCGTGGCACCTAGACTGAATGTTCCTCAAAGCCCCAAACAAAGCCCTCCTCGCCACTTCGCTTTCTACAGAACTGGGCCGCCTTGGCTGGAGGCAGGTCCCTCTTGATGCCGACCGCTCCTCACGTATATTTTTGAAGGGGACCTTTTTGGGGGGAGGCGGGTGGTTGGGGGGATGCCATGGCTGCCGGGCCCCTTCTTGCTCTGAGATTGTGGGTTTTTCTGTAACCCTCTATATCACTTCTGGATGACTCATCATCGCTTATAAACGAGAGGTTTGGGCCAGAGACAACAACCCCCAAATACTCAGAAATCATGATAATTGAGATAGTCTCTCTTCTGTAAATCAGACTAATGGTGCCATTTTTAATTTTAAAAGCTGGAACAACAACCAAAACCAGCACGTGAATTAAGGAACCCAGATTGGGGGTGGGCCATATTTCACGCTAATGACTGCGGTACTTTTAGAAATATGAAAGCTGTGGCTTTGAAAGTTTGTCCTTTTCCTGCCTTGGGGGTGCCTCAGTGTCCCAAGAGGCGCCGGTCTTATTTTTAACGTATTCTTTTGAGGTACCCTGGCTTCCACAGACCAGTAATTCCCTGAACAGTCTCTCAGAAACTGTCAAACGGAGAAAGTTGGATAGGACCCAGGAGCCGAGAAAACCCACTCCCAGAGGCTTCTTACCTGCGAAAGCCTTGGAGGACGAGATTTGTTTGGGTTTTGTTCTGTTGTTGGGCTTTTTTTCAGTGTGACCAGTCTCTGGCCGCCGGGAGGTCTCTGAGGGGGGGGTGGCCCGGCTGCCTTGAAGCTGAGGCCCTCGGTCCCCGCAGGCTACACAGAATCACAGAGACGGAGCCATGGGTGCTCCCAGCAGGTGGCGGGTTTCTATGATGCTCCGGCCTTTGTCGTGCTCAAGGTGGACATACAGCTGGAAACAGGGCCGCTCTTCTGCCCGTCTCCCCCACAGAGGATCATGGAAGCCCAGAATCTGGAGCTGAAAGAGACCTCAGGGGACTTGTTTTTTTCTCCTCTGCCACGTCCCTGAAAGGGAGTCAGGTAGACTCTGGTTAATCTCTGCAGTGATGGGAATGGGTCTGAAGCAACCTTTCCACATTTGTTCGTTCTAATTGTGTAAAATACATTATTTTCTTTTTTAAAATTCACAACCTTACTTTTCCAATTGAAGAATAACAAAGAGGAAAAAAAGAAAGAAAACCTCATTGGCCACTTCCTTCCTTGGCCATTTCCCAAAATGTCCATGGCAGCCTGTATTTGGAATCCACGGCCTTGGAGTCACTGGGGGAACAGCGGGTGCTTGGGAATCACGGCATCCATCAGAAATCTCTCAGACTTCCCTTTTTGCCCATCTTCTGACTTCCCTCTTACAAGCCATCATGCTTTATGGCCCAATAACCTTCCACTACGTGCACCCGGCATGATTTGTTTAGCCATTCCCCATTAGGCGGACATCACTTTCATTCCTTGGTTTTAGTTACTGAAGAAATATTTCTATATACCACTCCCTTCTTTTTCCTTCTTTCTTGGATGTTTTTTCAGAAATAGAGCTCATGCTGGTGTTACTGCAGCAAAGGGGATGCGTACATTAGGGGCCTGCTTCCAAATTGCCTTGTGGACGGCCGCTCGCCGTTTCCCAACAACCCTCCGACGTCTGTCGTTTTCCTGTTTTGTCAACTTGGCAAATCTGGTGGAGGAGGCAGAGCTTCAGACTTGCTTTGATTTTATGTCACCTAATTATTTGTGCTTTGGAGTATTTTTTAGTGGCTTAGTGGATATCTTCTGTGGAAAAATGCCTGCTCATGTATCTTCTTCTATGATATGAAGTGTTGATCTTTTATCTAATTTCTGCCAGTCTGCTCTACAATATTCTCAACATTTTTTGTTAATGATTGAGTCTTTACCCCAGTATCTAGGATCTTTGGGTGTATGAATTACTATGCCATTGAAATCATTGGCTTCTTTATGATGATCTGTTCCTAATCTGATGAGTTTTTAACCAGTACAAGATCATTTTGAAAAGTACAATCTTATAGTATTAGTTTGAGATTTGGTGATGCTGGGCTTCTTTCTTTTCTCCATGTTTTTTCATTACAACTTTAGGAGTTTTTAACTTTTTGCTCCTACAGATAGTTTTATTTAATCTATAAACAACATCATTGGTAGTTTGTTGTGACGTTTATTAAGAAAATTAATTTTAATAATATTATCTTTTCATATCTAATTTTATATCTAATGTATAGTTATATCTAAATAAATATATATTTTATATAATATATTATATAGATATAATATAATTATATCTAATTCTATCCATGTGTAATCAATATTTCCCCAATTATTTAATTCTGTCTTTATTTCTGTAAAGAGTGTTTTGTAACTGAATTTTTGGTTTTTTGCGGGTTTTTTGGCAAAAAGATTCCCAGATGCTTATATCCCAAAGAGATATTAAAGAAGGCAAAGGAATCTGTATGCTCAAAAATGTTTGTGGCAGCTCTTTGTGTAGTGGCTAGAAACTGGAAACTGAGTGGATGCCCATCATTTGGAGAATGGCTGAATAAATTATGGTATGTGAATGTTATGGAATATTCTTGTTCTGTAAGAAATGACCAACAGGATGATTTCAGAGAGGCCTGGAGAGACTGACAGGAACTGATGCTGAGGGAAATAAGCAGAATCAGGAGATCATTGTACACTTCAACAACAATACTGTATGAGGATGTATTCTTTTTTTTTTTTTTTTTTTTTTTTTTCCCCTGAGGCTGGGGTTAAGTGACTTGCCCAGGGTCACACAGCTAGGAAGTGTTCAGTGTCTGAAATCAAATTTGAACTCGGGTCCTCCTGAATTCAGGCCTGGTGCTCTATCCACTGCGCCCCCTAGCTGCCCCTGAGGATGTATTCTGATGGAAGTGGATATCTTCAACAGAGAGAAGATCTAATTTAGTTCCAATTGATCAATGATGGACAGAATCAGCTGCACCCAGAGAAGGAACCCTGGGAAATGAATGTGGACCACAACATAGCATTTATACTCTTTCTGTTATTGCTTGCTTGTTCTTTTTTTTTTCTTCTCAGGTTATTTTTACCTTGTTTCTAAATCTGATTTTTCTTGTGCAGCAAGATAACTGTATAAATAAGCATATATTTGTATATAACATGTTGTATACAACATATATCTGTATATAACTGTATACATATATTGTATTTAACATATGCGTTAACATATTTAACATGTATGGGACTACCTGTCATCTAGGGGAGGGGTGAGGGGAAGAGGGGAAAAATTGGAACAAAAGATTTTACAATTGTCAATGCTGAAAAATTACCCAAATATAACTTGTAAATAAAAAGCTATAATAAAATAAAAAGGCTCCCAGACATTTTATAATTCTGCATTTATTTTTAATGTTAGTTCTCTTTCTAACTCTCTTTTTTGGGTTTTCTTGGTACTATACAGAAATTCTAATGATTTTAAGGATTTATATTACATTCTACAACTTTGCTGAATTTATGATTTAAATTAGTTTTTCACTGTAGTCAATACCTTTTAAATAATTATATAATTACATCACTTATGAAAAAGTGATACTTCTTGTTTCCTTTTCCCCTGTTTATTTCTTCTTTTTTTCCCTTTCTCTTTTTATTATTGCTATACTTAAATAAAATTTGGTAAAGTATTGAATAGTAATGGTAATAATGGACATCCTTGCTTTATCCCTGATCTTATTAGAAAGGCCTCTAGTTTTGCTCCATCATCTATATTATCTGTTCTTGGTTTTAGTTATTAATGATATTAAGGAAAGATTTATTTATTTATATGATTGGTTGAATTTTGCCAAAAGTTTTGTTTAGTGTCTTATTGGTATCACGTGGTTTTTATTATTTATGTTACTGCTATGGGTTATTATGCTTATAATCTTCCTATAGTGAACCAACCCTGCATTCTTGGTATAAATCTAATCTAATGTGAAAGCTTATGAATGATATCACCTATTTATGATATCAAGGAGACACCGAATGGTTACAATGATGCTGGGGCAATGATATTGGAGGAGACAATGAAGAAGTCAGCTGGCCAGACTGAGGCTGGGTGATGGTCAGTGGGCCCGATGATACTAGTGAAGGAATATACCGACAACCTGACCTCCCAAAGCTATGCTGCAGTCCAATCAAATGTCCTAATTGTTGTTCCCTAGGCCCAGCTGCCATCTCCGGCCCCCAGGCCTTTCCACTGCCTGTCTCCCAGGCTGCCTCTCAAGCTTTTTGCTTCCTGCAAAGCCTGGGGCTCAAGCCTTGCTTCCTATGGGGGGCTTCCCCTTCCCCACCCCAGCTCAGCTGCCAGAATCAGCAAATCCATCTCCCGTGTCCTTGGTGTGTGGAGAAGGAAATGGCTGTTCCCTGCCTGGGCGGGTCCGTGACAAAGCAGCCAGGTGGGACGTTATTTTGCTCAGTTCTGCGAATGTTAGCCGGGCTTTTCCCCATTTTTTTCTCAGCATGAGAGATGGAAGAGAGACAAAATAAATTCTCAGGAACTGAAACAATGAAGGACATGTGAGGAAGGGGAAAGAAACAGGAAGAAAAACTACAGTTGGGGATGGTCAGCCTGGGGGAAACAGCTCCGACACTGTCTCCGGGTATTTGGAGACTGTCCGGTGGAAGGAGAATGCAGCTTTGGCCTCCGAGGAGAGGGACAGGCGGGCCCTAATTCTGTCCGGATCATCTCAGCTCTGTCCAAGGTGGAGTGGGTGGCCCAGTGGTGGGCGCTCTCTCACTGGAGGTCTTCCTCTCATCCCATGTGTTGTGGGGGGTATCCTTGTCTCCAAGGGACCCCGAAGGTCCCTGCCAGCTCTGAGACTGTGAAATAGGAATTGTTATTGTTTGGGAAAATAATAACAGCGATAATTACATCCATATACTTAATAAAGAGGGCAAAGAAATTTCAGTTCTTTGGAAACATTGGATAAGATTCAAGAGTCAAAGAAAGAAACTTCAACCAGCTTGAGAATTAAAAATTAGTCAGACCAACAAATGAGAAGAATTGGGGGGAGGGTCAGGGCCAGTCAGCATCATAAGCATCTTTATCGAGTTTTAAAGTTTGTGAAGTTCCAATTGTTCAGTAATGAAGAGAAGCAGCTGCACCCAGAGGACTATGGGAAATGAGCGCAGACCACAGCACAGCATTTCCACCCCTTCTGTTGTTGTTTCCTTGCTTTTTGTTTTCCTTCTCAGGTTTTTCTTTCTTTCTTTCTAGATGCGATTTTCCTTATGCAGCAAGATAACTGTACAAATATGTATACATGCATTGTATCTAACATATACTTTAACATATTTAACATGTATGGGACAATCTGCCCTCTAGGGGAGGGGGGGAGGGGAAGGAGGGGAAAATTTGGAACAGAAGGTTTTGCAAGAGTCAATGTTGACCTTAAGGTCTGGCACACAATAGGTGCTTAATAAATGAGCCAGCTTCTTCCACGCCCCTGAAGCAGCCCCATGCCCACGGTGCTCTAAATTAATCCCTCTATGGTCGCAGTGTCCCGTGGCTGGGACTGTTTGTCCGGGCTTCGGGTGTGAGTACCATTTGAGGGTAGTTTCCTCCTTGACATCACTGGGCGATGGAGGATGAAGGTTTCCTCTTTTAGTCGTTCATTTATCATGCATCAGACATTTACAAAACACCTACTTGGTCCCAGCCCTGAGTGATGGAACAAGACTATGGGGGGCATGGGGGCAGGGGCTGAGGGTTCTTGCCCCTTCACACTGCCCTGGGGTTGCACCTTCTTCTGGGAGGAATCGATGAGAAGTACTTGGGGAAGGGGGTCAAAGGTGCCGGCAAGGAGAGCTGGGCCATAGCTCTGACCAGGCGAGCCAGGGCTGTGGTTTACAACTACATTAAGAAAGAGCTTGGCGACCTTGTTCCTGCTGAGACCCACCAGTAAACACTGGTTCAAGTTGAAAGCTAAAAGCCTCATGAGTGATTCCCCACAAAAAACAATGTCGATTTCTTTTTATGCTTTGATAACCCCCCGAACTTTTCGAAAGGTTCCTGGGCACTTCAGAACTCATAGCCTTTTATGGTTCTCCCATCCATATCGACTAGACATGACACCCACTGAAAATACGGAAGTGGGGCTGCCCAAAGCCAGGAGGGCCCTTTGCCCGGCCTGAGCACAGGCTGGAGCATCCCGCCTCTGTCTGCTGGACAGCTGACCACCAGTGGACAAATACGGGCTTCGTTAAACTAATCAATTGAAGGTTGTTGGGTTTGTTTTGATTTTTTCAGAGGCCCCCAAGCATCTCTCACAGAAATGAGGTCTATTTTTTAATCCCCAAACTGAAAAACCCTTGTAAGATATATGCATGAAAAAATAAACAGTCCCCACTGACCATGTCCCCAAACGTCCGTCTCACTCTGCTCTCTGAGTCCACGACGTCTCTGTCCGGAGGTGACCGGCAGGCGTCGGTATCGGCCCTCAGGAAGCAAGGCTGGACATCGCTCTGAGCGGAGTTCTTTATGTACTTCTACTGAGAAAAAAGTGAGAAGAGCCAACTGGGCGTGGCCGGGCCCAGGGACACTGTCCTGTGTCTGTGAGATGTGGAGAATGGCCTGCGATGGCCAAAGGACAAATGGATGTCCTCCCCCGAAGGGCCACAAGGGCCCCGAGCCAGTGGGCTGCGGTCCATAATGACAGAACTGGAGGATGCCCAGGGGGCTGTCCAGGAAATGTCTCATGGAGAAAGAATGGGCTGGGCACAGGTGAGAGCAAGGTACCAAAGGACTCAGGTTCAAGGCCATAGGGAGCTCTTGTCCCTCTGCCAACCCTCAGGGCCAGGTTCCTCCTTGGAATAGGGGAGGGGCTAGACCAGTATTACATCACCATCCTTGCAATGTTAACAGAAGCAGAGGAAGGCCCCCCCTCACTGGGGGAAGGCCCCCCCTCACTGGGAGAAGGCCCCCCCTCACTGGGGGAAGGCCCCCCCCTCACTGGGGGAAGGCCCCCCTCACTGGGGGAAGGTCTCCTGTTGGATATGTCGGAGGAGATGGATGACCAGACATGAGGTGAGTATGGAAGGTCAGAGCTGAGCCATTGCAACTCGGGTGCCGTTGTTGAGGTCGCAGATCTGTGGATGGTGAAGAATTAAAAGTCTCCCTTGTTCAGTCACTCCTGTGTTGACCATGGGCCTTTCCCATCCCAGGGAGTTTGAGGAGGAGGGAACAACTAGGCAATTACAACTCCCTCAGGACAGGGTCTCTCTTGCTCTTGTCCCCTAATAGTGCCCAGCACAGTGTTCTGAAAACAAAACTCTTTACCCGAGGTGTCAAATTTCTGCATTCTAGTCTACCTGTCTTTGGCAAGCTCGGAATGCCCACTAGGATCTCATGGAGTCATACAAAATGGCGGAGAGGATAGCTCATCTAACAAAGCTGACCGGAAGTCCAGATTGTCGGCTCATGGTGGGATCTCCACAGCCATCAATCCCAAGATTCACCTAGTCACCAAGTGCTTCTCCAGCCTCTGAGTGTTGACAGGAAATGAAAAGAAGTCCCTGATGCCCTGGGAGAGCTCATTCCTCTTGGGGAGAGCTTGAATTGCTGGAGCATTTTCCTTCTATTCAGGGAATGCTGGAGCCAGCTTGAACCAGCTGACCAAAGCCGATGGTAAATATCTTAGAAATCAGTGAACACTACCAACCAGGGCTTGGCCAATTGCTTTTTATCATTAAATTTATTATTTTTATTTTTTGTATTAAAACAAATCTATTTATTGTTTATTTATTTCTATTATTTATTTATTTTTATGACATATGCATAGATAATGTTCTACATTTATCCTTACAAAACCTTACAAATTTTTTCTCCCTTCTTTCCCCCGACCCCCTTTCCTAGATGGCAAGTAATCCAATCTATGTTAAGTATGTGTAATTCTTCTCCAAGTATTTCCACATTTTTCATGCTGCCCAAGAAAAATCAGATCAAAAAGGGGAAAAATAAGAAAGAAAACAAAAAGCAAGTACGGTAAAATACGATTTTGTGCTCCACACTCAGTCCCTCTGAGTGCAGATGGCTTTCTCCATCACAAAATCATTGGAAGTGACTTGAATCATTTCACTGTTGCAAAGAACTCCATGTATCAGAATTGATCATTGTATAATCTTGTTGTCGCCGTGTACAAAGATCAGCTGGTTCTGCTCACTTCACTCAGCATCAATTGATGTAAATCTCTTCAGGCCTTTCTGAAATCATCCTGCTCCTCATTTCTTACAGAACAATAATATTCCATAATAGTCATGTATCACAATGTATTCAGCCATTCTCCAACTGATGGGCATCCACTCAGTTTCCAGTTTTTGGCCACTACAAAAAGGGCTGCCACAAACAGTTTTGCACATACAGGCCCCTTTTCCCTTTTTATGATTTCTTTGGGATACAATTGGTCAATTGTTTTATAGATTATCTAGAATAATAAGTGATATCTCCAGAAGAAAACTTCCCAGAAACAATGATTTCTGAAATGTCCACCATGTATCAGGTGCTATGGAAGACCAAGGACATAAAGAAGCATTCCTGGTGGCTGATTCTGGGCTTGGGAGCCCGTAAGGTAATTTTATAAGGCTCTGGTAAAGATGACTTCAAGGTCACAATAGACAGGAGGTTCCGGCCTTGACAGATGGCATTCTTCCAATAGAATGTAAGCTCCTGGAGGTCAAGGACTATCTCACACTTGTCTTTTATTTCCAGCATCCCACACACCACCATGTTGTTGTACATTTCATTGATTGACTGGCCTCGAATTAAAAGCCAGCACCTGAGGTTCCAGACAGTGACTTTGGGTACCAAGATAAAAGCCTGGAGAGCACTCCAGGGATGTTGCACAGCTCAAGGACCAGACACGTGCCCACCTGCTGAGAGGACTTGGACCTGAACATGAAAGAAGAGGGAGAAAATTGCCCCAAGAAATCTATAAACCAGAGACTATGCAAGGCACTGTATTGGGATAGAAAAATCACAATCCTAGTTCCAAATAACTGGAAAGAAAGGAACAATATCCCGGGCTTCCGATGTCGTTTTGCCCATGGGTATTGTTGCAGGAATTCTTGTTTCGTACATAATAACAGAAGGAACCTTTGACTCTGCCCCTTGGAGGTAAGTATCACTAAACCTTGGAGCATGGGACGTGTGCCTGGGACAGTCGTGGAAACGGAAAACTGGATTCTGCTGGTGGTGATGGTGATGATGGTGGTGGTGGTGAAGACGATTGTTATAGGCCAGAACTCTGAAACAAGGATTCTCACAAGGGGTTAAGTCAGTGGAACTGATAAGACAATGGTTCTCTAGTTTAGCTTGGGGATTAATAGTTCTCTAGTTGAGTAGGACTGATTTAATCTTACAACAAATAATGGTTCCCTAGTGATAGAATGGTTAGTTTATACTCGGTGTGGAGCATATAAGCTGGGATTTAGAGCCAGAGAAGACAAGTGGATTGGAGGCGGGAGCTCGAGCTCTCAGAAACAAGGAGAGACAAATTCATTCACTTCATCTCCTCCATTTCCCACTGAGTCCAAGGCCTGTCAGAGCCAGAGCCAGACTCAGAAGGGCTCGGAGAGAGACTCAGAAGGGCCAGATTCATTCCCTTCACCTCATGCTACCTTGGGGACTGGTTCCTGTACTTACCCCGTTGAGACCAAGGCTGGTCTGAAAGGCTTTCTAGAAAGCTAGCTGGGCCCCAGGCAAGGAAACTAGATTGTGAAGGACATAATAAAGGACTTGGACGTTAACAGCTGGCTATGCTCGTGGGTGATTACCCTGCAGGAACGAAGGCTGCTCCAAGACCTCCAGAAAACCAAGGACATTATAGATGATAATGATAGTGACAATGATGGAGATGATGATGGGGATGATGGGTGATGGTGATGATAGTGATTATAGTGATGATGGTGATGATGGTGATGGTTATGGTGATGGTGAAGATGAGAATGATAGTGACAATGATGGTGATGGTGATGATGATGATGGTGATGGTGACGATGATGGTGATGGTAATGATGAGATCCTCACCATAACCCTGTGAGGTAGGTACTATTATTTCCATTTT
This sequence comes from Sminthopsis crassicaudata, assembly GCF_048593235.1. Lineage (NCBI taxonomy): Eukaryota > Metazoa > Chordata > Mammalia > Dasyuromorphia > Dasyuridae > Sminthopsis > Sminthopsis crassicaudata. The sequence goes on from NC_133618.1 coordinate 678,862,095, forward strand.
ACAAAACTGAGGGATAGAGTAGCCCAAGGTCATACAGGATCAGGAGTGGGTTCCAAAACCTAATGCCGATCTTCTCTTTCCTCTGCGTGCTACAGATTGCCTGTCGAATACGTTTCTATGAGGCTATTTAGAGAGCTTCATCTGACTAAAATCTACTAAAGGATCTAAATGCAATTTTTATTTATTTATTTATTTTTTGCCGGTAATTTCACTTCTCAGAAAACAGAGGAGTCGGTGAGGGAATCTGGTGCCCCGACCCCACAAGGAGGACGTGGTGATTCAGGAGACAGAGCCCATGGGGAGAGGGCTGGTTAGGAGAACATAGTTGGGCCCGTGCTGGAGACTTTGGGAAAGCTGAATGCAAAACATTCCCAGAAACCACAGGCTTAAAGTAAAAATTGTCAAAATTGGGGGCAGGGAGGGCTCGGAAAATGAGCTTCTAACAACGGGACAGCCCGGGATCCCAGAAGTCAGGGGAATTTCTCCTCCATGCCCATGCCCATGCCCGTGCTTGCCCTCCCCTCCCTCAGGCCCTTCCGTGCCCTCCCCTCTCTTCAGGTCCCATCTAGGGCATCCCTTCGAGGGGAGCTGTGTCCCCCGTGCCCCATGGCAGGCTTTCCCTTCTCAGATTGTCCTGCATTTGCTGCTCAGGGCGGGAGGAGCGGGTGGGTTCCCTGGGGGCAGAGCCTGCTGCTCGTTCGCTTTGGGGTCCCTGCCAGGACCAGGCTTTCCTGTGGTTGCTGCTCCTGTGATTCATTAACATGGGTTCTCCCTCCAGAGCAGCCCAGGGAAGGAAGGAACCAGGACAAGCCCCTGCTCTCAGGGCCTTCTACTTAAGTACGGTCTGTTGTTATTTATGCCCGATGCCTGATTCTGCCCAGGCTGGGAAGTCCCATGTGAGGAGAGTCTCTCCCCCAGGACAGATCAGCACCTTCCCAGCAATGAACAGCCTCGGATGCTGGAGCGTGCTGAGGTCCCCTGACTTAGGCTGGTTTGCCCAGAAACTGTGTGCCCAGGGTGGGGCCGAGCCTGGTTTGTGCTCCCACGTCTCGGCTGGCGCTCTACTCGCTCTGTGGGCAGCAGACGCTTCCCGTGGGCCGATGAGCCAGATCGGGCTGAGGTTAGACACTCTGAAATGTGTCCGCACTGTCCATCCGTCCATCCAGGCTCCGGCCATTGCAGAGGGAGGAGAGTGAGGTTCTAGAACCTGGGGAGTTCCTGGGCTAGCCTGCCTCCAGTGCACACGTGGCTTGGGGATGGTGAGAGCGCTCCCGGAGATGTGTGTGCACACACGCAGACGGAGTAAATGAGGGAGGTCTGGAGGAAGAGGAGGGTCAAGCTGCACATCCACGCTGTTCCCAACACGTGAGGCAATACTGGGAAAAGGAAGGCTGGCTCTTGCTGAGCTCTTGGGTTCTGGCATCTGTAATGATAGCTAGGACCTGGATTCAAATTCTGCCTCTGTCAGATGACCACTCTGTCCCTCCACTTCTCCATGTGTAAAAGGCCTTTGGACACCTTGCAGCTCCAGAAATGAGATGCAAGACCCTATCAAGGCTCCAGCAAGCAACTAATAAACTCTCCCCAGACAAGACAGTCATTGTTCGGTCATGTCCATTCTTCAAGACCTTGTTTGGGGTTTTCTTGGCAAAGATACTAGAGGGGTGTCCACTTTATAGATGAGGAAACTGAGGCAAGCAGGGCAGAGTATCTTGCTCAAGGTCACACTCCCAGTAAGTGTCTGAGGCCGGGTTTGAACCCCAAAAGTTGAGTCTTCCTGACCCAGGCCTGGAGCTCTACCCATTGCACCACCCACCAGCCTCAGGCACCCAGGACACCACAGCTGTCTGTCCATCATCCATATTTCCACAATTATTGTGCTGCACAAGAAAAATCAGATCAAAAAGGGAAAAAATGAGAAAGAAAAGAAAATGCAAGCAAACAACAACAAAAGGTGAAAATACTATGTTGTGATCCATACTCAGTCCCTACAGCCTCTCTCTGGGTGTAAATGGCTCTCTTCCTCACAAGATATTGGAACTAGCTTGAATCTTCTCATTATTGAAGAGAATCACATCCATCAGAATTGGTCATCATATAATCTTGTTTCCATATGCAATGATCTCCTGGTCCTGCTCACTTCACTCAGCATCAGTTCCTGTCAGTCTCTCCAGGCCTCTCTGAAATCATCCTGCTAATCGTTTCTTACAGAGTAATAATATTCCATCACACTCATATACCATAACTTATTCAGCCATTCTCCAATTGATGGGCATCCACTCAGTTTCCAGGTTCTTGCCAACACAAAGAGGGCCACCGCAGACATTTTTGCACAGAGGGGTCCCTTTCCCTTCTTTAAGATCCCTTTGTGATCTAAGCCCAATAGAGACACTGCTGGATCAAAGGATAAGCACAGTTTTACAGCCCTTTGAGCATAATTCCAGATTGTTCTCCAGAATGGTTAGATTCTTTCACAATTCCACCAACAATGTATCAGTGTCCCAGTTTTCCCACATTCCCTCCAACATTTGTCATTATCTTTTCCTGTCATCTTAGCCAATCTGGCAGGTCTGTAGTAGAAATAACTTCTCTGGATCTGCTTTCAGTTCCCTTGGTAGAAGGGAAGCTTCCTAAGGAAAGGGGCTGTTGCTGCTTTTGATTTTGTGTCCTCAGCACAGTTGTGTGGTACATTAACCAATGGAGCAAGCAAGAATTGATTAAGTTCCTGCTATGCTGAAATGGGAGTTTAATAAACACTTGGAAATGCTTAATGAATGCTGGATGAACAATGGAAGGATGGATGGATGGATGGATGGATGGGAGGATAGATAAATGATTGGAAGGATAGATGGATGGACGAAAGGATGGATGGATGGATGGATGGATGGAAGGATAGATGGATGGATGGATGGAAAGATAGATGGATGGATGGAAGGATGGATGGATGGATGGAAGGATGGAAGGATGGATGGATGGATGGATGGATGGATGGATGGAAGGATGGATGGATGGATGGAAGGATAGAGGGATGGATGGATGGGAGGAAGGATGGATGGATGAATAAATGGATGGATGAAGAAATGAATGAACAGATCTGCCTCTCCCAATTTACCTCTTCTTCATCCTTCACTTCCCTATAATTCTTAGGGATTGTGATCTAGGATCTATAGAGGCAGCAAACATTCTGGCCTTGGCTCACGTGCTGCCCTCTACCTGGAATGCTGGCCCCCTTCTGTGATTTCTTCACCTCCTTCAGAACCCAGCCCCAGTCCTACCTCCCCTGGAAAGTTTCCCCTGACCATTCTGGCCTTCAAAAGTCTTTCCTATAAAATCTCATGATAGTTGTCTCAAAAAATAAGAAAACATTTCTAGGGATATAAGATTAACAAATTTAAAATTGAAGGGATTTAAGACTTGCAAGGCATTTTTCTTATGTAGTGGCTAACAAATATGTGTTATAATCCCCTATAGAGAGATGAGGAAATAAATTCAAAGGTTAAATGGTTTATTTGCAGGCACACAATGACAGAGCAAGATTTGAACCCTCATCTCTCCCAGAGAAAATATGAAAAGGATATCTTTGTTCAATATGGGTCCTGTTTTACCAGCTAGTCTGCATGGTCTTTAGAGACCAGAACTCTCTTCCACTGCTCCCCAGGGCATCGGCTTCAGCATAAAACATTGATAGGCAGAAAAGTATGAGTTCATTACCCTGCGCTCCTTATACTACATTGGCTTGCTGATTGCCTGATTCTGTTCCTTAGCATTGGTGCTTTGGGGAAGCCACAAGTTCCTTCATTTCAGTTTTTTTTTCATCTGTAAAGTGAGAATAATTACCAATGCACTGTCAACAACACAGGCTAGATCAAATGAGTTTCTGTGGTGGTAGAAAATTCTATCATCATCATCATCATTAAAAAGTGGCAAAGGCTCATGGGAAAGGTCCTGGGAGACCGTCCCAGACTCAGTTTCTACAGGGACAATAGCTTTCCTGACCAGCTATTGTAAAGCCTTATGTAAATATCGGCTCAACACTCTTTTCTGTTAAAACACTAGAGAAGAGCAGAATAAATAGACCTTTCCTTAATATAGTAAAAAATATCTTTCTCAAACCAAAAATAAACATTATATGGAGGAGGGGAGGAGGAAAGTTTGAGCCTTTACGATAAGATTGCAGTAAAATAAGAATACCTATTATCTCCGTGACTATTTAATATAGTCCTAGAAATTCTGCCCATAAAAATAAAAGAAGAAAGAAAAAAATGGAGGGAATAAGACTAGACAAAGAGAAAACAAAATTGTTGCCTTTTGCAGAATATATACTGATTGATTTAGAAAACCAAAGAATTAATTAAAACAATTAACAGATTCAACAAAGTTGCAAGATTTTTACAAAAAGCATTATAAAGCATCAGTATTCCTGTATATTACCAATAAAAACAGCAGGATGAGACCAAAAGAGAAATTCTGTTCCAAATAACTACAGAAGGTATAAAATATTCAGAACTATCTACCATGATGTATTCAGGAACTATATGAATCAAACTAAAAAAACAGTCTTTGTAGAAATAAAGACATACCTAAATAATTAGAGAAATATGAATTGCTTATAAGTAGCCAACATAATAAAAATGAAAATACTATCTAAATGAGTTTATTTGTTTAGTGCTATACCAATAAACTACCAAAGAATTATTTTATAGGCCTAGAAAAAAAGGTAATAATGAGATTCATATGAAGGAACAAAAGATCCAAGAAAATGGTTTGTCTGCAGGTACACAATTAGTGATAAAGCAAGATTCCAGAAGAAATGAGTAAGGAAATAGGCCTATTTGTATCAGATCTCTAGCCATACTACAAAGCAGTAATCACTAAATTGATTTTGTTTTGTTTTTCTTGTTCAGTCGTTTAAGTTGTGTGTGAATCTTCATGATTCCATATAGGATTTTGGCAAAGACCCTGGAGTGGTTTGTCATTTCCTTCTCCAGCTCATTTTACAGATGAGAAATGGAGGCAAATAGGGTGAAATGACTTGTTCAGGATAACATAGTAAATGTCTGAGGCTGGATTTGAACTCAGTACGATGAGCCTTCCTGATTCTAGTCGCTCCACCTAGCTGCTAAAGGGATTGGTTTTGTTTCAAAAGTAGTGAAATTGGTCAGAGGAACAAATGAATTCAGGAGCAGAGTGTTCAATAAATCCCCAACCCCTAATTATTAGGAGAATGACTCACCATGTGACAAAAACTTCTAGGGAAATAAAAGTAATTGGGCAGAAACTTGGTATAGATCAGCATCTTACACCAGATACAATATAACTCCAACCGACGACATAACTGCCATGAAAGGGGATGTCACAAACAGATGAAAGGGGAATGGAAGATATTATCTTTTGTATCTATAGATGACAAAAGAATCCATGACTTAAAAAGCAATAGAAAAAAAATAAAATGGGCAATGCTGATTATTAATATAAAATTGAAAAGTTTTAAACTAAATAGATTTCATGCAGTTAAAATGGTGAAAGTGTGACAAATCTTTGCATGGTTTCTCTAGAAATGTCTGATATCCAAGATAGTGAAGGGATGGACAAATGTATAAGACTAAAAACCATTTCCTGACAGATAAATGATCAAAGGATATGTAACAGGCTGTTTGAAAAAGAAGAAATCTACACGATCTACAACAATATCTTAAATTGCTCCTATTCAGAGAAATGTGAATTAAAGCACCTGTGAGATTTCATCCATCAGATGACCAAGAGTGTAATAATGTTAGAGAGACTGTGAAAAAGTAGAATTCTAAGTAATTATATATTAATATATAAAAATATTTATATAAATATAAATAAATATTATAAATAAATAATATAAAATATAATTAATATATTAATATAAACATATTATAAGTAGTTCTTATATGTACATAAATACATTTAAGAATTATAAGTATATGAAGGAGTCACAAATCGGATCAATCATCTGGAATGCAATTTGGAAACCAAAACTGTAACCCAGATGCACCACTATTAGGTATATGCCCAAATAGATCAAAGATAAAGGAAAAGGATCCAAAATATTTATAACCTCTTTTCATAACATCATCGAATGTAAGGATGCGGTTCCCACAAAACAAGAGAAGGGAATTGTAAGGGTCCTTTAAATGGGCGGCACCACAGCGCAACAGAAGATTAAGGGCCCAGAAGTATTCTGCGTGGATATAGGACTGGCCTGTGGGTGGGATCCTGTCCATATTGAGATACCTTCATAATGGGTGACGGCTCTCTCTCTGGTTGGCTGTGTGTGTGAGACCTCACAGGCCCTTTATAAGTCCACTGCAGACAGCAATTGCTCTCTTTAACCTGGCTCCCTAGCCTGGGGTAGCCAAGCCAAGCTGATGGATAGCCGAGGGGTAAGGAGTTTGGTAGTGAACACGTGGGTCTTCAGACCAGGTGTTCATTAGGGAACTAACAAGTCAGGGCATCAAGTCAGGGCATTATGTGAGTAGGTATAATAAAGGCTTTTAAGATTACATGTGATTGTTCTTAAGTGCGCTACTAGTTATTAAACTACTATTCAAGAAATCATGGCCAGAGACCTTTGAAGGCCTTAGAGGAGGCAAGCCGGGTAGAGTTGACACTGCAAAGGTCAGTGGTCAAAGGTACTCTGTTGGGCCTAGGACAGACTGGTAATTGTAACTGCCAGGAGGGCATGTTACAATTGAACTGCAATAAAAGGGGTACCTATCTATTGGGAAATGGTAAACAAATTAGGGTCTATGAAGATGTGGTGACGACATATTGTTATGCCCAAAGAAATGATGAAATGGACAATTTCAGATGAAACTGAGAGGGCTATGAAGTGATTCAGAGTGAAATGAGAAGGATTAAAAGGATTTGTACAATGACCAAAACCCGCAGAGATAGGGGACAGAAGCCTAGAAAAAAATGAATCATGCTGTCCACCTTCTGCTAGAGAAGTGATGGACTACAGAAAGAGACAAGTCTTTTTTGGATATGGCCAATGTGAGATTGTCTGTTTCTCATAAAGATCTTATTTTTCATTCTTAAAATTGATGGGCAGGAGAGGAGGAGGTAGAAGGAAGTGTCTGTCTGTCAGTCTGGCAAGTGTTGATGAAGTACTTACTGTGTGCCAGGCACTGTGCTAAGTGGCTGGGAATACAACTACTAGAAAAAGGAAAGACAGTCTCAAGGAGCTTTTTTAAAAAAAATTTTTCCCTTTATTGAATCTTTTTATTTTTCAAAGCTTATGTGCGGACAATTCTTCAACATTAGTCCTTGTAAAACCTTGTGTTCCAATTCCCCCCCTTTTCCCCACCCCCCTCCCCTAGATGGCAAGTAATCTGATATATGTTAAATATGATAAAAATAGATATTAAATCCAATATATGCAGATATTTATACAATTATCTTGCTGAACAAGAAAAATCAAATCAAACCAATGGGAAAAAAGAAGCAAAATAAAATGTAAGCAAACAACAACAGAAAGAGTGAAGATGTTCTGTTGTGAATGACAACTCCCACAGTCCCATCACTGAACCAATTGGAACTGGTCTGAATCATCTCATTGTTGAAGAACTATGAAGAAGCTTCTATTTTAAAGGGAAGATAATACATAAAAGGAAGCTGAAAAGCTGAGTGGAGGTGGGAGACAAAGGGTATCCAGAGGGAGACGTGATGGAGAAGACCTGTTGGCTTGGCTATGTCTTTCTTACGTGGTGTTTTGGGGAAGAGCTATCCATCCAGAGGAAAGGACCTCAGGTACTTGGGAGGTGTGAATTCCAGGGATGAAGTGATCTTCTAGGATGAAGATTTTGCTCAGACACTCAGGGGCAGGTAGGGAGCCCTTCAGCCCACCCATAGGCTTTGTAGCTCTAAACCAGTCTATTACTCCTGGCACCCCAACATGGCCCCATGTTGAGATCCAGGGACACTCGTCTCCTCCCTTTATCTCAAATATCCCCCTATTTGGAGCATGTTCACGAGCTGCCCTCCATGCCTGGGGAGGAGTGTGTACTATGTGTTACACAGGCTCGGTGCCATGTTTTTACTTGCCTTTTCTGGGCAAATCTGCTCCTTCAAGATTAAAGGGAAGGAATGTTAATAAACAATTTGAATAAAAACAAATTTTTCAAAGTAAATATCTGTTATTTGGTATGATATCTATGAATCTTGATTCTCTATAACCTGGGAGATCTTTCCACAATGCAGATAGCCACCCATCTGTGCCTTTTCATCTGATGTAATTCCTGACCACGTCCTTCTATAAATTTTGCAGAGATGATGGAACGACACCAGTCACATAGAAGGTCTTTCTCTGGGCTCAGACTCCCAGAAAGCTCTCAAGTGGCTTATTTCTTATCCCTTACTCTATCAAACCCAACCATCCGTTCGGTATTATGCTTGTCCTTTTCCTCCCTGCAGCTCCTTTGAACATATCATCTTAGAGAACGTGCTTCTGCCAACCTAGTGTGTGCCCCTCCATTGGGCTTGATGCAACCCTTCAGCTCAACAGTTCCGTGGTATTGTTGAGAAAATGTTGGCGTTAAATAGATTGGCTTTGGGCACAGAGACAAGGCCCCAAATCTGGGAATTGGCAAGACCTTCAGAAAACATCTGCTTTATCCCCTGGCTGACCAAGAATCCCACATCTGCGGCTAATGAGTGGTTCCCCAGTTCGCATAAAGAGTTGACTGACAGAACTTCTGATTCTCAGAAGCCTCCAGAAGCCATCAAATCAACTTCCATCTGATCAAGAATCCAATGTGAAGCACTGGACCAGGGGGTCTCAAACTAGGGCCCGAGGGCCAGATGCCGCCCACTGAGGACGTTTATGCAGCCCACCGGGTTATGGCAAATGGGCTGAGGGGCGGAGACAGAGCGTGAGCTTTTGTTTTTTCTCTAGTCCAGCCCTCCTACAGTCTGAGGGACAGTGAGCTGGCCCCCTATTTAAAAAGTTTGAGGACCACTGCACTGGACACTCAGTCCTTCAGACTTAGCTTAAAATGCCTTGTGAGGGAAAACCACAAGCACCAAGATGGCCCATTACATGTTTGGATAGTTCTATGTGTTCAGAGCCTTTCCTGACAGTAAGCCGAGTTCTTTTATAATGTCCACAATCAGTTCTGCTCTCTGGGAACAAGCTGAAAACACTCATCCCTCTTTTACATAAAAGCTCTTGAAATAACAATTATGTGGCCCCCTCCAAGGTCCTATTCCTTATTTATTTCTGAGATGGCAGGATCTCAAGGTCCTTCTCTAGCTTCATTTCCCTCTTTTCCAATTTTTCAATCCTTCCTCAAATGTGATTCCTAATTACAAATGCTTAATATATTGGATTATTTTCTTTAATATTTTGGATTTTTCTTTAATATTTTGGATTATTTTCTGTCTAAGGGAGGGGGCAGGAGGAAGGAAGGGAGAAAAAAGGGAACGTCAGATTTTGCAAAGGTGAATGTTGAAAACTCTCTACGTGTGTATTTTGAAAATAAAAAGCTAAAAAAAAGCATGACTCCTAGACTTGAAACAAATAGCCACAGATGGCCTGACCAAGCAGAGGGCAGAGGAGCCCTCTCTCCTTGTTCCTGGGAGTTGGACCTCTTGGAAAGTGGCCCACAAGCTCAGTCCCTTTCCTAGCTGCTCCCGCACTTGGTTGTTCATCCTGGCTTTCATCCTCATGGATCTTTTTCCAGGAACTCTTTTCTAGCCATGCTTGCCCAATTTTGTATTTTCAAGGTGAATTTTTAAAAACTCAAGTGTGAGACTTTCCATTAATTCCCATTAAATTCCATTTTCTTAGCTTCAGTCTGGGATGCCCTGGAGGCAGCTCCAAATGGCTCGTGAGTCAATTTTAAAATTTGGAGCGTGAACATTTCCATTTTGGAAATAAGCAAACAGAACAATTTGGAACTTGATTTATTGTTTTGTTGATTATCTGGACTTAAGAAAGGGGTGGAGAAAATATGAATAATACAGATAAAGATTTAAAAATGAGTCCTGAGTCATTTTGTTTTTCTTGGAGAGCCAGTTGTTAAACACTTAGCCGCACACTTCTGGATTCAGTCCACTGTTCTGGTCTATAATCCTGGTGGGTGGTGTTCTATCTGCCACCTCCATGCCTCTGCCTAAGCCGCCTCCAGTCCTGAAAGTCTTTCCTCAGTTTCCCTTTTCATTCTTTCCTCTTTATCCTAACTTGCCCATCTGGAGTGGTCTGCATGTTGCTTTCCCCATGAGATCATAAGCTCCTAAAGGGCAGAACCAGGCTTTTGGATTTGGTTTTTACTGTTTTTCTTTGTATTTCCAGTGCTTTGAGAGAGGATAAACACTTATAAAGTACCAACTTAAAATTAAAAAAAACAAACAAATATTATCTCTGGGAGCAACCCTCTGAAGTAAGGGCCACTATGTGGCTTGGGGAATTGAAGCAATAAATGACTTGTCTGGGCCCATACAACCAGTCTGAGGCCAAATTCAAACTCAGGCCTTCCAGATTCCTCTGTTATTCCAGAATCCCTGACTCCTAGAGGCTGCGTCTGATTGGCTGGCACAGATCCCTCCTCACAGCAGATCCTGGGAGTTTGGGATTTCCTTAAGGAAGGTTGGTTTCCAGGGACTGCTGCAGTTGAGCTGTGGCCAGCCAGCAATCACTACTAAAGAAGGGTCATGGGATTGGGTACAATTTAGGCACTTTATGCCCTCATGTGGATCAGAAAACTTCAGAGGGAGAAGCGCCTCCAGGTCAATGGCTTCCAATGCCCATTTCGAGAGGCTTGCGGCTCAGGCTTGCCCGGGGTCCTGCCAACCATGGGCGGGAGAGCTAGGAGATCTGATTGCACATTTCTTCCTCCCCAGACCCTGGCACATTTCTGCACGCATCCGAGCAGTTGGAGCCCCCACTGGTCTTCCTCCCCCGTCCTGGAGATCTGTCCTCCCTGCCCCCTTCCTTTTTTACGGGCTCATCTCTGAGTTGGTGTTCACACCTCCATCTGCCAACTTTAACTGGGACCGTCACTGCGTCCTTCCCTGTGACCTCTCCTATTTTTCCCATGTGTGAAGTGCCAGAGGCGAGGGCAATTAGGCCCATATAAATGGAGGAGCGTGTGTGTTATGAATGAGCATTATTAAGGGGATTGGAGATGATGGGTGCCTTGTCCATCACAGCCATCACTTCCTCTCTGCAGTATTGATCGGGTCACATGGGGCTGTCAAAGGAGATGGCGCGCTCTCCATGGTGCTGAGCACTGACCTTGGAGACAGAAGGTCCGGCTTCAAATCCTGAGGTCTCCCATGCGACCCACCTGGATCTGAACGGATTCCCCCACAAAGAAGGAAAATCCCAACAGCAGCAGGGGCTGTGGTGACCTAACATAAATGTGAACAAAGCAAAGCAAATGGGGAGACCCAATGGAAAGAGCGATCCAGGATTCTCTGTGCCCGCCGAGGCAGGGACCTCCATCTCTTAGGGTCTCAGTTTCCTCCTCCAAAAAATGAGGGACTTGGACTGTGGAGTCCAAGATCTCCTAAGCTCTAATTTTTATGAACTTGTAGGAAAGCAGAGGGGGAGATGGGAGTAAACAGGGCTTTATTTCTTTATTGCAAAAAATGAATGGACAGTGTAAGCCCATATCATTTTAGGAATGGCATTTTTAAATTTGCTACAAATGACATTGAGTGTCCTTAGATTTGGAGCAGAGCCTGGCACCCCAGCAAGCATCCTGGCTGGGTTTTGGCTCTCACGGTACCACATGGGCGAAGGCAAAGGCTCTTCTCACCCCCCTCTCCCCTAGGTGCCCCCCCTTCCAAGCACAGCTTGGATCTTCCTTTCAGCTTGTGGAATTCTTGATCTGTCTCCACTCCCACTCTTTCCCCCCAGTTATTTGTGTGCTTACCCTCTTGCTATGACTTTTTTGTGACCTTGTCTGTGCTTGGTTGTGAGAGGAAGTCTGGCCCAGCCCTGGGCCTTCCCAGACTCCTCCTGGCTCTCTGATTGGGGCCAAGTCCACTCACTGACAGACTCTAAGTCCCCTAATTGGTGTCATTTGGGAGTAGAAAGAATCCCTTGTACTGATGAAATCTCAGAACCGGTCCCAAAAAGGACCTGAATGCTCACTCCTTGAGGGCAAGAACTATTGAGTTTTGTCTGTCAGCCTCGTGCCGAGTGCAGTGCCTGGCCCTTGGCAGATGCTAAGTGCCCATGCCCCCATTCCCAGAACCCCTTCAGTTTCCTGTGGCCTTCTCTTCCCAGACCAGACCAGGAGGATCTCAGAGGCCTGCTCCCTGCTTTCTCCTCTTGGTCCTTAGCATTGAGGGGTTCAGGGGCACCATGTGGGTGAATGCTGAGACCCCAGCCTCTCCAGGAGCACTACCACACAACTGATCTTGGATTAAGCCCAATGGGATGCTTTGGTTCTGTGCTCACGGAGTGCTGCGTTTCTCCCTCCCCTGGTACATACACCCTGTATGGAAGCCCCTGGTACACCCCAGTTCCTTGATTCCTCCCTGACTCGCCCCACTCAGCAAACACTCCTGAATCCTCAGTCCCCCCCCCTCTCCCCACAGCAGCTCCTCCGTGTTCCTAGGCATGCCATGTCAGCACTGGAGCATCTCGCCCTCACCATGTCCAGGCTGGTCGCCAGCCTCCCCCACAGCCCCCAGCGGCCCTGAGGTCATCACCACGGCTGGCGCCCAGCTGCCCCTCATCTGCCGCTCGGCTCCAACATGGTGAAGTGTCCCAAGTGAAATAAACAACTTGGAATGCTGCAGATGATGTAGCCGGAGGAGTCCAGGCCGGGCCAGGGGATCCCACCCTCAGCTGCAGTCTCACGTTCTGCTCCCCACAGGAGAGAAGCCGCCTCACTTACCCGACAGACGTGTTTCCAAAAAGCGTCGGGTGAAAATGGAATTTTTGCAAATAGACTCACATTGAGAAGGCGCTCGGGGAGTGAAGAGCTGCTTTTGGTAACCCTTTTGTAAGACAAACCACATGACCAGAACTGATTTGGTTTTGAGTATTTCAGGTTAGACGCGGCTTTTTATTAAGACATATCCCATTATTCCATTAACTGTTGGTCAAGTCCAAGAATGTTTGCGTTCTGCATGGGTGGAAGAAACGCCGATAGCTCCTTGTACCGACCAGTGTGAGGCAGACCTCCCCAAAGGTCATTTCCCGACAGCGTGTCTTGGTGTGGCCCTGACCCAGCTTCCTCATCCGAAAGGCTTGACTTTATACCTGTAGCTCCCTACTTCTCTACTTTTACAAACTACCAGAAACTTATTTTTTTACCTCTTACTCTTCTCCCTCTTGGGGATGCTGGAGAGTTTCTTGTTACAAAAATGGATAGATAAGCAAATTCTCTCAATGGCTATATGTTTGTCTACATGCATATCCATACATACCTATGTAATACACAGACAGATATTTATATTTCTCCCTGTGAAAATCTGTCATGTTTTTGTCATAGACGGCACATTTTCTCATTAGCCCATCCCTAGGACTGTGGGTAATCATCCTATTGATCAAAGTTCTCACATCTTTAACAAGGATTGCTTTTACAATATTGTTATCATATAATTTTTTTCCCTATTCATTCATTTCATTATCAGTTTTCAAATGTTTTTATACTATTTTAATAATAATTTATTTTTCCAAATACATGCAAAAATAGGCTTAACATTCCCCTTTGCAAAATCTTGTGTTCCACATTTTTCTCCTTCTCTTTACCCCACTCCCCTATCCTAGCTAGCAAGCCATCTGATACAGGTTAAACATGAGTAGTTCTTCTAAATATATTTCTGTATTTGCCCTGCTGTGCAAGAAAAATCAAAAAAGAAAAAAAAAACTAGACAGGAAAAAAATGGCAAACAAACAACAACAAATAATACTATACTGTGTCCCTGTAGTTCTCTCTTGGATGCAGATGGCTCTTTCCATCCCAAGTCTAATAGAATTGCCTTGAATCTTTTCCTTTTTGAAAAGAGCCAAGTGCCACAGTTGACCATTTCATAATCTTGTTGTTGCCATGTATAATGGTCTCCTGGTTCTGCTCACTGTACTCAGCATCAGTTCCTGTAAGTCTCTCCAGGTCTTTCTAAAATCCTTCTGCTGATCGTTTCTTATAGAACAATAATATTCCATAACATTCAGAACCAGAACTTATTGAACCATTCCCCAAATGAGGTGCCTACATTAAATTTTCAGTTCCTTGACACTACAAAAAGAGCTGCTACAAATATTTTTGCACATGTGTTTTTCCTTCTTTTATGATTTCTTTGGGATATAGACCCAGTAGAGATATTGCTGGATCAAAAAGTATACACAATTTGATAGCCCTTTGAGCATAGTTCCAAAGTGCTCTCTGGAATGGTTAGATCATTTCACAGCTCCACCAACAATGCATTAGTATCCCGTTTTCCCACATTCCTCCAACATTCATCACTATTTTTTCCTGTCATTTTAGCCAATCTGAGAAGTGTGAAGTGGGAGTTGTTTTAATTTTCATTTCTCTGATCAATAGTGATTTAGAACATTTTTTTCACATGACTAGAAATGGCTTTAATTTCTTCATCTGAAAATTGTTCATGCACTTTATAAATTGGGAAATGGCTTATACTTTTATGAATTTGGATCAATTCTCTATACATTTTAGAAATGAGGCCTTTATCAGAAAGACTAATTATAATTTTTCCATTTTCTGCATCTCATCTAATCTTGACTATGTTGATTTTGTATTTTTAATTAAAAGTAATTAATATTATCAAATTTGCATTTCATAATGTTTTCTAGTTCTTCTTTGGCCACACATTCTTCCCTTCTCCACAGCTCTGACAGATAGACTCTCCCTTTTATGTATCACCCTTTATGTCTAAATCTTGAATCCATTTCAACCTTATCTTTGTATAGATGTTGGTGAATATCTAGTTTCTGCTATACGAATTTCCAATTTTCCCAGCAATTTTTGTCAGATAATGAGTTCTTATCCCAGAAATTGAAGCCTTTGGATTTTTCAAGAACTAAATTACTATAGTCATTGACTATTATCTTCTGAACCTAACCTTTTCCACTGACCAATTGCTCTATTTCTTAACCAGTACCAAATGGTTTTGATGACCACCACTTTATGATAGTTTTAGGTCTGGTGTAGCTAGATCACTTTTCTTTGTATTTTTTCATTAATTCTCTTGAAATTCTTGATCTTTATTCTTCTGGATTAATTTTGCTATTATTTTTCAAGGTCTATGAAGTAATGTCTTGACCATTTGATTGGTATAGCACTGAATAAGTAGATTAATGAAAGTAGAATGGTCATTTTTATTATATTATCTCAGCTAATCCATGAGCAATTGATATTTTTCCAATTCTTTAACTTTATTTGTGTGAAAAGTGTTTTGTAATTGTGTTCATATACTTACTGGTTTTGTCTTGACTGGTAGACTCCCAAATATTTTATATTATCTACAAAAATTTAAATGAAATTTCTCTATCTCTTGCTGCTGGGCTATGTTGGTAACAGAAATAGCAACTATTGGATTTATTTTATATTTACAACTTTGCTAAAGTTGTTAATTATTTCTTGTAGTTTTTTAGCTAATTCTCTGGGATTCTCTAAATATACCATCATATCAGCTGCAAAGAATGATAGTTTTGTTTCCTCATTAATTCCTTCAATTTTTTTTCTTCTTTTATTGCTAAAGCTAACATTTCTAGTATGATATTGAATAGTAGTGGTGAGAATAGGCAACCTTGTTTCACCCCTGATTTTATTAGGAATGCTTCTAGCTTATCCCCATTACATATAATGCTTGCTAATGGTTTTAGATAGATGCCACTTATCATTTTAAGGAAAACTATTTATTCCTGTGCTCTCTAGTGTTTTTTAATAGGAATGAGTGTTGGATTTTGTCCATTTTTTTCTGCATCTATTGAAAAAAATCATGATTTCTGTTAGTTTGATTACTGATATAGTCAATTATGCTTAATTTTTTTTTTCTGATATAGAGACAACCCTACATTCTTGGTATAATTCCTACTTTTTTCATAGTGCATTGTCTCGGTGATAAGTTACTGTAATCTCTTTGCTGATGTTTTTATGCTATTGACATTACAGTAGAAATTATTCTCTTGGTTCTATATACCCTTTACACTGCATCAGTTCATTGGAGTCTTTGTGTCTCCTTGAAATAATCTTTTCTCCCCTCATTTCTTATAACAAAACAGTACTTTATCACATGAATGTATCCCAACTCATTCAAACTTACTTTTATCCATTTTACTTTGTTATGAGACAATAGACATAAACATAAAGGCACGTTTCACTTTGTGATGAAGTGGGAGTGAATAATTTGTGACTATAAATAATGTTAAAACAAAGCACATCAATAAAACTTTTCAGAAATAAGGTTTTGGCTCTCTAACACAGGCCCTAGCAAACACAACCAAAGTGCCCAGGTTTAGAGCAGCAGATGGGATATGCTGCACTGGCCTCCTATGCTAAGGTTTCAAGATTATCATTAAAAGTTCAGCCATTGGATTCTGATATATATGTCTGTATTGTACCTGTGTATATGTGTGTCTACATCAGCTTATGGAATACCAGATGGATCTCATGTCTGTCTGGTTCCAATGTTCTGGGGAGAAAGTGATGGGAACAAATAGGAACAAGGATCCCTAGGAGTCATCCAGTTTGTAGACATCATCAACCAACCCAACCAACCTTGATATTCTCAAGGTGTTCTTTTGTCCAACAGCCAGAATTGACACTCAATAGTGTGAATATTGGCATTTTATTTATGAAGACTGACAGAAGATCCCACTCAAGAGATACAGCTATCAAATTGAAAAGCATTATATGTTATGAATGCCAAGGAACATCACAACGATGGTGTTGATTTCATTTTGACAGGAAAAACCAAAGTACGGAGCAATCATTCCAGAATCTTTCTGGAATCTTCTCAGAACCTTTCCTAATCCCTCCAAATTATAGTACTCTTCCTCTCTTATTGGTTCCTTACTTTTATCCCATATAATACTTTATTTACTTGCTGTCTCTTCCATTAAACTATGATCTCCTTGAGAACAGGAACTGCCTTTTGTCTCTTTTTGTATTCCCAGCTCTTAGCACAGAGCCTGACACATAGTAAATGTTTAATAAAAGTTTATTGACTGACAGAATCTGCTTTCCATATTCAGTCAAACCATCCATCTACTGATTTGATCAAAAAAATCAAAGCAAATGTCCCAATCAAAAGGATAAAGACAAAAAGATAATATTTGCCTCTATTTTATTCCACTCTATTTTGACAAAATACCAACTTTCAAAAATGGCAGCCATGAGCAACATCAGTTTCAAATACAAGCTCAATTTCAAAACATGGAAAAGATGGATGAAAGATGTTTGTCTATGATAAACATCTGTATCGATAATATAGATATTATGCCCTCAGAAAACAAGAGCAAACATGACTTCAGAGACCTTAGTGTGAGATTTTGTTGTCCTAGATCATCATGGAAGCATTTGAATAGGAAAAGAGAAATATACAACGCACTTGAAATGAAACATATCTGCTGTTATCTATGATGATTTTTCTCTGTGACAACTTGAAATCTACCCCTTTAATTTATATATATATGTATATATATATATATATATACATATATATATATATATATATTATTATTATTATTATAGCAGCAGGGAAATGTTCCTTATGAAAATGAAGTCAAAAAGAGCTGATATACAGAGGAAATTAATATTGAAGGTGATACAGTCCTAAATATCCCCCCCAGAATTAGAGGGAAATTTTTTTTTTATTATATATATATATATTTTATAATATTATCCCTTGTATTCATTTTTCCAAATTACCCCCCCTCCCTTATTCCCTCCCCCCGACGACAGGCAATACCATACATTTTACATGTGTTACAATATAGTCTAAGTTCAATACATGTGTGTGAATATCATTTTCTTGTTGCACAATAAACATTAGAATCCAAAGGTACATGCAACCTGGGCAGACAGATATTAGTGCTAACAATTTACATTCCCCTCCCAGTGTTTCTTCTCTGGGTGTATCTACCTCTGTCCATCATTGATCAACTGGAAGTGAGTTGGATCTTCTTTATGTTGAAGATTTCCACTTCCATCAGAATACATCCTCATACAGTATCGTTGTTGAAGTATACAGTGATCTTCTGGTTCTGCTCATTTCACTCAGCATCAGTTGATTTAAGTCTCTCCAACCCTCTCTGTATTCCTCCTGCTGGTCATTTCTTACTGAGCAATAATATTCCATAACCTTCATATACCACAATTTACCCAACCATTCTCCAACTGATGGACATCCATTCATCTTCCAGTTTCTAGCTACAACAAAAAGAGCTGCCACAAACATTTTGGCACATATATGTCTCTTTCCGCTCTTTAGTATTTCTTTGGGATATAATCCCAGTAGTAGCGCTGCTGGGTCAAAGGGTATGCACAGTTTGATAACTTTTTGGGCATAATTCCAGATTGCTCTCCAGAATGGCTGGATTCTTTCACAACTCCACCAGCAATGTATTAGTGTCCCAATTTCCCCACATCCCCTCCAACATTTGTCATTATTTGTTCCTGTCATCTTAGCCAATCTGACAGGTGTGTAGTGGTATCTCAGAGTGGTCTTAATTTGCATTTCTCTGATCAGTAGTGATTTGGAACACTCTTTCATGTGAGTGGATATAGTTTCAATTTCTTCCTCTGAGAATTGTCTGTTCATGGGAAATTTTTTAAAGAACAGAAAAGATCACAAGCTATCATTTCCATTCCCCACTCCCCAAAAAGCAGCCAATTAGATGCAAGGAACTATCAGTCCAGGTCTCTAGTTTGTTATATCTGAAAATATTTTTCTGGACATGGGAAAATATATTTCTAGGGTATCCTTGATGAAAAAATGAAGGGGAACAGGCAGACTTTCTTTCTCACATAATCTTTTCCAGTAGACTACATCTTCACAGTTATACAACTTTCTGAGAAAAGATCATTGTCCTATTATCTGTCATTCACAAATTATTTTAGCTGACTTAGCAGAAAAAAAAACACATCCTGAAATATTCTTCTTAAACAAAGAATCTTCAGACCAAGTTAAAATACTAGGTCTCCTTATAAAATCAACTATTAAAATAACATTTTAAAGTTAAACATTAAACTATTCATGTATGTTCTGTCATTTCAGTCATGTCTGACTCTTTGTGATCTCATTTGGGGTTTTCTTGGCAAAGATACTAGAAAAGTTTGCCATTTCCTTCTCTGCTCACTTTACAGATGAGGAAACTGAGGCAGACAGAGTGAGTCGACTTACCCAAGGTCACACAGCTAGTAAGTATCTGAAGTTGGATTTGTACTCAAGTCTTCCTGATTCCATGTTTGAAACTCCATCCATTGTGTCACTTAGCTGCCCTTCTATGAATGAAAATTGACAGAGAGATCAGGAAGACTTGTTTATCTAAGATGTTAAGTTCATTGATATCATGGAGGTAGCATAGAATCCAGACAGAATTTCCCATGGATAATAATATTAAATATTCTTATTTGCAGATGATAATGCATTGACTGAATAAGGCCCTTTATTTTAATAATATTCATGCTTTTTAAAAAGAAATTCACCTAACCATCTATAGGGAAAAACAAAGTGGATAACAAATATAATATGTATTGATCACAATTGGGGATGGACAGAGCATTGACTTAGTCCATCTGTCTACGATTGAGGGGAAGGAGAACAAACATTGGCATAATAACTATGACATATCACATTCATCTGCTTGGGAAAGGGTGGAGCTTGACATGCAGCAAGAACAGAGACAACCCCTGGATGATGGAGCGCTACATCCCTCCTGGAGACCTGAGGAACTGGCTAAATCCTCTTTGGAGGATTGACACAAGGCCATAAGCATTAACACCAAAGGAGGGGTGGCCATCTGTGTGGACAGAGGAAGGAGCCGTGTCCACAGACGGGATCTCACCCCTAAGCCTCCTGCCATCAAAGGACTTCAAGGACTTTGGGGGCTTATTTCTGGGGGTTCTAGGCCCAAATGGCATCTCTACAAGGCAAGACCTTGTACCCAGGACAAGGCGTGGTGATTTATTCTGAGCATGGGCATCTGTGTGCAAATGATTGTACTCCTCTACTAATACATAGCTGAATTGTCCTTCCTTCTGATAAAGAAGAAAGTCTGGAGGGAATCTATGGGAATTCCATGGAGGAGCTCTCTTCAGTGGCCTTCAGTCAGTTTTTTTTTTCCTTCTTCCACTTTTAAGAGATACAGAATATTAATAGAGTTTCCAATTCTGACTTTGAAAGCAGATTATGCTCCAGAGCTCAGCTGGGAAGTGCTCCTGAGGGGCTGGTTTCACATTTCCTTTGGACCATCTGCCTGATGCTGACCCAAGATGGCCCACACCCCATGAAGGTTTGTGGTTGTTCTGATTTTAGGGAAACCATAGCAGATATTCTCATTTTATTTCATTTGGTAAACTTGACAGTTTTTATATGAGGACCTTTATGTCCCAATACATCCTCCCTTCACACGGAGAGTTACATTTTTTAAAACCAAAAAAAAAAAAAAAAAGAAAAAGAAAAAGAAAGAGAGGTTTTAACAAAATTCCCCAGCCCACCAACTGAATAATGGTCTATGCATTGGCTCATACCTGTGGCCACCTAGCCATGCAAAGAAGGAAGGAAAGGGAACGGGGCCGTGTGGTGGATCCATATAATGACCCTGTTTGGTTTCATTTTTTTCTTTTCTTATTCATCACCTTAGTCACTGCATTTATTATTTTCCTGGTTCTGATATAAATCTGATTCCCATATACCTGTAATTAAATATTGATATTAATATGTGTGTATGCTTATATGTATATACATATGTATACATATACATACACATATATGCATGTGTGTATATCTCTTTCTGTCTTTGTCTCTGTTTTTCTCTGTATGTCTTTCTGTCTGTCTCCGTCTGTCTTGAATCAGTCTGTCTCTTTGTCTCCCTTTGTCTTTCCGTCTGTCTCTCTCTTCCTCTTCTTTCCTTCCTCCTTCCCTCCCTCCCTTCCTCTCTTTCTTTCTTTCATTCATTCTTTCTCTCTCTCTTTCTTTCTTTCTTCCTCCTCTCCCCTCCCTCCCTTCCTCTCTTTCTTTCTTTCTTTCTTTCTTTCTTTCTTTCTTTCTTTCTTTCTTTCTTTCTTTCTTTCTTTCTTTCTTTCTTTCTTTCTTTCTTTCTTTCTTTCCTTCTTTCTTTCTTTCTTTCCTTCTTTCCTTCTTTCCTTCTTTCTTTCTTTCTTTCTTTCTTTCTTTCTTTCTTTCTTTCTTTCTTTCTTTTCTTTCTCTCTTTCTTTCTCTCTCTTTCTTTCTTTCTTTCTTTCTTTCTTTCTTTCTTTCTTTCTTTCTTTCTTTCTTTCTTTCTTTCTTTCTTTCTTTCTTTCTTTCTTTCTTTCTTTCTCTTTTCTCTTCTTTCTTTCTTTCTTTTCTTTTCTTTTCTTTTCTTTTCTTTTCTTTTCTTTTCTTTCTTTCTTTCTTTTCTTTTCTTTCTTTCTTTCTTTTCTTTTCTTTCTTTCTTTCTTTCTTTCTTTCTTTCTTTCTTTCTTTCTTTCTTTCTTTCTTTCTTTCTTTCTTTCTTTCTTTCTTTCTTTCTTTCTTTCTTTCTTTCTTTCTTTCTTTCTTTCTTTCTTTCTTTCTCTCTCTCTTTTCCTCTCTCTTTTTCTCTTTCTCTCTCTCTTATCTCTTGAGATCTGGTTCCAAATCAGCACTTAGCTGACTACTACCTCTCAGACAACTCAAACCGATAGTCCAACAGATGTCTCAGGGTCAACACATTTACGACACAAGCTATTCTCCATCTCCCCCTCCTCCCCACCCTGGCCTTCATTATTATTCTTCCTAGTCGCTCAGACCATGCTCTTTGTGACACTCTCAGCTCTTTTCTCTCTCTCACCCAGAGATCCAATTCTTGGCCAGATCCTTGATTTCTATCTTTGTAAAATTTCTTCCATATGTTCCCTTCTCCAGGCTACCCCCTCCCAGCTCAGGCTCTCTTCATCTCCCACCAGCCCTATTGCAGCACCCCTCCAGGCTAACCCCACTCCAATCCATCTTCTGCTCAAGGAATGTCTTTCTAAAGCGTCTGTCTGCAGCCTCACATCCTTCTGCCGTGCCCTGACTCCCTGTTCCCTGTGGGACCAAATATAGAAAATCCTCAGTTTGGCATTTAAAGTTCTTCATAACTGTCACTTTCCTATCTTTTTGTAAAATTAGTAAAGTGTAATTGAACACCACACCAAATGGTTTGTGTTCCTAAATAAAAAAAAAGTGACCAAAAAAGTACATTTTTAAATTTCCCCAATTTTTCATGGTTCTCTCTCCAAATTTACTTTCATTTGTTCAAAGTTTTATTTTTAGTGAGCAGAAAGCTATTTTTTCTCCTTCTCCCCTTACCCCATTGAAAAAAGAAAGAGAAGAGCAGAGCAAATTCTTTACAACAAAAGTGTATCATCAAACAAAACCTATTTCCTCATTGGCTACACCAAAAAGTCTGTCTCCTGTCCCCGGTCCAGCCCCATTCTGGCAGAAAGTATAGCGCTTCTTTTGCTGTTTTTGTATTCACTATTTTCCTAGTTTGGCTCATTTCATTTTTAAGGGGCTCAAAAGGTCCTCAAAACCATTCATTTTTCTAACTTTGGAATTGGCTGGTCCAGAGAATAGGGTTCTGGGCCTGGAAGTAAGAAGACACTGCCCAGCTGTGTGATCCTGGACAAGTTGCTTCCCTTCCATCAATTTCTCCAACCAAAAACTGGAGATAATGACAGCGCTTACCTCACAGGATGGTTGCGAGGATTAAATGAAATAATATTTGTATAATGCTCAATATAGGATCTGGCATAGGAGCTATGGAAATGCTTTTTCCTTTCCCTCTTTGAAATAATTTTCTCGTTTCTTAGAGCACAATAATATTCCACTTATGTGCACAAATGATTAACAGACCTAAGTTTCCAGGGGGTTTTGCCTCTACAAAAAAAAAAAAAGCTGCTATAAATATTGTGTACATAGGAAACATTTTCATATGTAAATACAGACATATATGTACATATACATGTGTATGATGTATATATTTGTGTATTGTGTGTATGTCTACACATATGTATATACATATCCAGAGTTGGTCTCTTTGGGGTGCTAGCCTAACCGTTCTGTAGCTGGGTCAAAGGGCACATACTGTTTAGTAACTTTTGTGTGTAATTCCAAATTGCTTTCCAGAGGATTTTACCCATGCGCAAGTCTACCACCAGTACCCCAATGTGCCTGTCTTCTGCCAGGCCCTCCCATATTGGTCATTTTCCATTTTTCTATTATTTCTGTCAAGCTGGTGGGTGTGCGGTAAAATTACTTTAATTTGCATTTTTCTATTTATTAGTGATTGAAGCACTTTTTTCTTATGACAAAAGGGGGTTTCTTCTCTTAAGAACTTTCTTTTCCTAGTCTTGCCCCAATTATCCATGGGAGAAATGGCTTTTTGTTCTTGTAAACTTGAATCCATCCCAAGATTATTTCTAAAACCAACTTCAAGCCTATCTGGTAGAGAAAATTGCCGATTGTGTAGTAAAGCAGCACCCAATGTCCCTTTGGGATTCTAGTTTTCCCATGTTGTGGTAGAAAAAGCAAAGAGGAGGGCCTCAGTTTTACCATCGGCTCTAGGCAAGTTTTGTTGAGTTTCTTCCTATCTGGGCCCAGATTCTCCTGTTAAGGAGTTGGCCCAAAGGTCCCAGTTTTACCACTGGCTCTAGACAAATTTTGTTGAGTTTCTTCATGTCTGGGCCCATATTCTCCTGTAAAGGAGTTGGCCCAAAGATCTCCACTGTCTCTTCCAGCTTTGGCATTCTAAGTTCCCTTAACTTGGGCACTTCCTGACCTCAGAAAATGTAAACTCTTGCAGGGAAAGTTTCTTTACGACAGCTATCTTTTGAGTTTCAGACGGATCCTGCAGGAAGTTGGTGAGTCTCCCCCAAGTCCCCCCTTCCCCACTCCCAATAACTTTGCAGAAACTCCCATGGCCCTGGAGACCTCACAGGCCTCTGGCACCCTCTGCTTCATAGAGCAATAGTCCCGGGTCCACCCCTCCCCATCTAGACTGACCCTTGGCAGTTCCACAAGACCCAGTGTGAGGGCATAGAGAGTCCAATGAATAGGGAATGAATATTTGAATGAGGCTTTTGGGAAATGGCCAACCATTTCTTCACAGAAGAGGAACACGCTTTCTTGCATGTCATCAGACTAAGCCCAATATTTACCCCCAAGAAGCACTGGTAGTGACCCAGAGGGGACAGTCTCCACACAGGTGCTGACCGAATGGCCCGGACGCTTAGGGCCGTCATCATGGACATCTGCGAGAACATCGCCGTCCCGAGACGCCGCCCGGGGCCTGGTCCTTGATTCGGCAGGACCCCAGCACGGCCCAGTGGAGATCTGGGAAGCACCTGCCTCTCCCGCCGGGGCGTCCCCCCAAGCTCTCCCCCAACGCTCGGGCACTTTGCCTTTTTTCTTTTCCCCTGTGAAACTTATGGCAGCACATCGGGCGATGACAAACGACCAAAAAAAAATCAATGCGTAATCTGATTTGAGGTTTTTGATTTCCTCTGATGAGTTTAAGTTTCATTAAAAGCAACCTTATTCAAACATAAAAGAAATCCTTGAAGGGTAAAACAGGGAATTGTCTCAACGAGCATAAAGCCTCCGAACCCTTTTGTGCGATTTATTCAGTACATTAATTGTGAGGACCAACATGTGGTGTCGGTTGGCAGATGCCCGGTTATCAGGCCCCGGGATCGGGCTGAGGAGGGGGACAGCACAAGAGCTCACATTCAAAAATCCTTCTTTGGCATATCGACACTTCAGTTATCAACAGCCCTTATTATCTCCTCAGACCTCCATCACAGGCTGCTGGTGACATATTAAGCTACAAATCAGTGGGCCTGCCTCTGCATTCTCTTAATTGTATGTATTCTCTGGAAAAAAATGATCATCGGGGTCTCTTGTCCTGATGAGAAATTGACATTTTCTGACTGATTATTTGGAAGCTCTCTGTGAGGTAGATAAGGCTTGGAGTTGTTTTAAAGCAGGACAGCCATTCTTCCCGGGCCTTTTTATTGGTCTAGTTGACCCACTTGATGAGTATGGATTTCATGAGGTCTTTTTCAGCATTTGAACTATAAAAGGTTCAGAATGACACCACCCCTTATAGACAAAAGATAACCTTGCCCTTTGAATATATTGATTCTTTATTAACTAGGCTGTTTAATGCAATGAAATGAGGCATTAGATTGAAGCCCATTCCAAGTGCTTTGAATAATCTTTAAAAGCTTCAAAGACTTGAAAAGGCTGCTCCACAGTAATTGGCGGATATTTTTAGAGACTCCGGTTCTTGCTTGCGATTAGAAACACAAAGATAAAATAATTTCTAGAGGCCCGTGGCCACGGCTGGCACACTTTCTCACACTCTGGCCCTTCTCGGGGCAGAGGCGGGCAGACTCGGCCGGGGTCTGCCATCCACAGCAAGAGACGGGCGTTTCCCCATCGAGGATCTGGCCCATGGTCCGGCCCCTCCTCGGACTTTCGCAAACAGACCCAGAAGGAACCTGATGCCCTTCGAGCCCCCCTTGAGTGAGGGGGAAGGGGGTGAGCCAGCCCAGCTGCCTGCTAGCCACTCACAATGAAGTGAATGGAGGAGAGAGGGGGAAAAGGTATTCACAAGTCTCTTTCTGTTTTGAATAATTGTTTCCTGTTTTGCTCAGCAGAACAAGTAATTAAGATGACATTTGTGAGCACTAATTTAGATCACACTCATGTGTCTGTGCTAGAGAGCGTCAAGCCAAAACATGCAAAGCTCATCGCTTTCATTCAGTGAAAAATGAAAAAAAAAAAAAATTTCCAAATGGCAGTGGAAGAGGGAGCACGGAGAGCTTGTGGGAGCTGGACGTAGGGCCCGCCCGTCAATTAGAAGCCCCACATGGATGCAGAGGGGAATGGCCACTGGGAGTGACGGGCTTATGCAGTGCCTCCAGAGCTCCAAGGGGGAGAAGCTGCCTCTGAGCCGAACACCAAGCTTACCAATGCACCCTAGCTCTGGTCACCCACAGGCCCCTCCCCTCCTCCCATCCCCTTGCCCACATGCTATGCATGGTCTCTACTGTGTAATGCTTTCTGTGCATGTAAAGACTTAAGGAACCCCAGTGATGGTGTCCAGAGCCCGACTCTCCAGTTTGTTCATAGGGCTCATACTGGGGGGAGCCATGTTTTCAGAGTCCCTCCCATCTCTCAGATTCAGGGATTCTGGGATCTTTTTAACCTATTCTCATTCCAAGTGTGCTTTAAATTCAGGTGGACAGAATGTTTGTTTTTACAGACATGAATGGAGGTACTCCAAAGCTGTAGCTCCCGGGGACATCTGCATATATGGCGCATCTCCATCCTGCCGTGTAAAACAGAGACAGCCGACATATAGAGTGATGCAAGGTCTCTCCCCTCGGTATTGACGGCAGGTAAGAAAAGGGCTGGAGGACTGATAACTTTGGGGAAGGTCATTCCCTCAATCTTATCTAAGCTCAGGCACGGCTCTGGGCTCCAGGCTTTACAGACGAAACCCCCACGTGCTTCTCGGTGGGTTCTTGGTGTTTTGTCAGCCATTTGTAATAATCAAAACCAGATAAAAGTACTAAAAGTGAAATTCACAGACAAGAAATACTTTAATTAAATATTGTGTAAAATGAACATTTTTATACAGTTAAATATCTGAAAAAATGTACAGATAAAACAATCTTATTGTAGGGTCTTTAACAGGAAAATCTACCATTTAGTGAAGCGTTCAGTTTGGAGACAAGGAAGCGATGGTGCGCTGACTAAGTCATCTAGAACACAAACAGATTGCCGCAGTGATGAGAAAACTGGCAAACTTTCTCAACATGTACACGGGACCTCTTTTTTTTTTTAAATTTTTTTTTTAAGATCAAAACCTTTACTTAGACAAAATAAAACTGAGGCAATTCAGTTCCAAAGTGACTTCTCAGGCTTTTCCACTTAGCTAAGCCTTAGGAGTGATCACAGCAGAAACGTGTGATGTGCACGGGAACGCTGCGATGTACTGTCTCGTTTGTTTTTGTACTCCCTTTAGTAAACATGTTACTAAAATGTGCATTTTTGTCCAGAAAGAAAAAAAAATAGTCCCTCCTTTTTTTTTGTTGTTGTTGTTGGAAATTTGAATTCTGCTGCATTTGCGAAACGTTTAGTGCAAAGAAAAACAAATCAACTTTTCAGAACCACTATGGATTTGGCACGAGGAGGCACAATATATTCAGGAGGTCATTCCAGTTTAAAATGTCCAGCCATCGCTGTTGGGTCATACTACAAAAATGTTCCATTAAAAAAAAAATCATATATAAAAATCATGTATGACCTTGGTTTCCTCCAAAACCCTGGCTAGGAAGGAGTGCGAGGGAGGGGAAGAGAGTGCATATTGCAGCAGAAACGGACACACATAGGAGTGACAGGACTAGACACCTGGTTTGTGCTTTTGCTTTTGCTTTTTTTTTTTTTTTTTAAACGCAATAAATCGTTCCAAATGAAGTTGTGGTTAACAACTGTGGTGTAAGCCCGTGATAAAACAGCACAGAGATTCGTCAGAGAAGTCCACTTTTAAGGCATCAGAGAAGTTAATGTGGCAAACATTGGAATTAAAACATCAGAAGTAAATTTTATTTTAAACTTTAGGCCTCTGAATTTTTCCAGTAAACACAGTTCAGCTATGTGGCAAAGTCATGGGTGGCAGCTAAAAGTGACTTTTTACATTCTACAAAAAAAGAAAAGAAAAAAACTCGGACAGCCGCGGGCGGGAGTCCCGGGCGGGACCCCCCTGTGCGGCTGCATCACATGCACGTAGTCTACGAGTATTCATCACAGCCAGCTGGCACGACTTTGTTTCGACTATACAACAAACAACTTTTTCCCCGAAATTATTTGTTCAGATAACTTAAAAATAATATAAAAATAAACGATGAATTTTGACTTTTCCTCAAAATAATAAAAAAAAAAAAAATGGATGGAAAGTCCTAACCGAGAGCAAGAGTTCGGCAGCAGAAATTAAAACGTGAAGATACTGACCCCTCCAAAGGAGACTGAGGAAGCGGCATCTGTTCTTGGCTTAATGCTGAGTTCCTTCAGCACCGTGATAGCAGGCCAGGAGGAAACTAATACACATGGGAAGAAATCAAAGGATGGGCAAAGCAATGTACAAAATTTCAAAGATAAATACAATATTTATAATCGATATGTTACAAAATAAAGTCCCTTCGTGACTGCAGGTGTGTACGTGAGAGGAACTGTTACAATGGAGGAGACGGCTTTACTCCTTATCAGGCCCATAAGGAATAAGACGTGCTTTTCTAAATATTTAAGTGGATTTGAAAAAAATTCAAGACAAGTGTATAAATATTTAGCTACAACTTTGGCAAAATCACAAAAGTCTACCATTTTATAACCACATACAAAACACATTAGGGAAGAAGGACCTAGAAGTCAAAAGGACAATTTTCTGGTACAAGAAACAGACTCCACAGTAGTAGCCTAAGAATGCAACAGTTTTATACAGGGCTAGCAAAAGTTGAAAAAATGTGGCAGATCACACTCGCTTAACAGGAAGCTCTAGCAGTGGAAGTATATTTGAACCAACAGACGACAGTGGCCCTTTGTTCTCTGTCAGTGTGCTCATCAAAGGCAAGAAAGTTCAATATCAAAGTTACAATCGCTAACTACAATAAGTTACAAAGTTTCATTTCATTTCATTAAGATGAAGTTAATGACAAACCCCCCTCCCTGACACCCCCAATTTCTCCTAATCGTATCGTCATCCTTTTCGTTCGTTTTCCAGTTTGATGGCTCATACCTCCTTGGCCCCCTTTTTTCACCACAAAAAAATATTTCACATTATAGAGCTACACAACCATTGTGAATCGAGTGATGAGGACAGCAAAATGTTCTGAGGCGTTTTTCGTCAGTGTTTCATGAGAACCCCGAATGGTGCATCCACAAAGTTTCTCCCCACACAGAGCAAGTACGAGACAGAGCCAAGACGGAATCGGAAACTTTATACAAAATAGGGGTTGCTTTGTTTTGTGTTTTTCTCCTTATTCTTCAGAACTGAGAAATGTGAAAAGATGAGAAAAGTTCAGTCAATAAATGGAATTGTTCATGAAGAAGTAGGTTGTTTGCATGTCGATTCTTAAGAGTTTAAATAAAATCTTTAAACAAAGTCTTTTTTTTTTTTTCTGTAGCATTTCAATCGGTGCTGATTTGTCTTGAAGATGCCATTTCCATCAGCATGTCTTAATATACTAAACTTGTCCCCTGAAGCCCGTCCTTCGATGCTTGATGCTACGCAGGTAAACAAAAGTGACCTTACATGGGAGGGACAACGAGCCCAGACATAGCTGAAAGAGAGACAGACAAGAGACAAAGGCACACGGCGTCATTATGGGAGAGACCCGGAGGAAGCGGGGAGCCTCCGAGGGGCTCGGGGGCACGGCCCCATTCCGCCGCACCAGGCCGGTTATGGGGGTACCAGGACGGCTCCTCCCACCCCCCCGCCCGGCAGGATGCCGGCACTAGCTGTTGGGCTCCAGGCGAGTCCCTTAATCCTTCCCCTAGCCAGCGTGCTCGCCCCTAATGTAGGAATAATAGCAGAACCTGCCTGGCCGAGCTGTTTGGAGACTCAGGCGAGCTAATTATCTGTAAAGTGCTTCAGAAACCTTAGAGCACTTTAGCTATCTGAGCCTTCGGCCTTATTGTCATCAGTAAGTAGCCATTTAGGAAGGAGAAGGGAGGTCGAGGGACAGCCGGGGGACTGGGTCTCGTCCAGGAGCTGGGCACGGGCCATGGGGGGAGCCGGGGAAGGCCCCTTCCAGGACCGTGGCCCCCAAAGGCTTCTCTCTAAATCAGACGAGGCTGACATTTTGGGGGTGCGGGCCTCCCGCTTCCTCCCACACGTGTGACATTTCTGTTAGCGTTCTGTTAATGGCAAACAGAGGCCCAGACTCCCTGGGGACAGCCTCTGTTGACAGCTGAGAAACAACACGGTCACTTCTGGTAATGTCAGACAAGGCCAGCTCCTGGGCCCGGCGAGCCCCAGACGCTCCTCGAGTTTCCCACCCCAAACTCGGCCCAACCTCAGTTTCTCTCCATCCTCCCTGACCCCCAAAGCAGCCCGAGGTGGAACAGTCCATATTCTGTCTCCTTAATTGTCCTTTCTTACTATAATGGCCGCTCAGCTTCCTGAATCAAGGGCCCTCAGGGTCAAGGCCAAGGCCCAGCTGCCCACCTGCCTTGGAAGCCACAGAGCATGTGGGAAAGGGGGACGGCGGCATCTGGGGCAGGGGCTCTCTTGCTGTCTCCCTGTGTGTCCATCTGTGGGGCTGGGTGTGTGTGTGTGTGTGTGTGTGTGTGTAACTCTGTGGGGGTGTATGTATGTCTTTCTCTGTCTCTGTGTGTCTCTGTCTCATATCTCTATGTGTATGTATATGTCTCTGTCTCTCTGTCTCTGTATGTATGTCTCTCTCTGTCTCTTATATATGTCTGTGTGTCTCTCTGTTTCTGCCTTTTTCTGTCTCTCTCTGTATCTCTGTGTGTATATCTCTGTGTGTGTGTATGTGTGTGTGTGTCTGTCTCTGTCTCTGTGGTATGTATATGTCTCTCTGTCTCTGTGCATGTGTCTGTCTCTCTGTCTCTGTGGTATGTATATGTCTTTCTCTCTCTCTCTCTCTCTCTCTCTCTCTCTCTCTCTCTCTCTCTCTCTCTCTCTTTGTCTCTATTTCTCTCTGTTTCTGTCTCTGTCTCTGTGTGTGTGTATGTCTCTCTCTGCCTTTCTCTGTCTCTCTGTTTCTCTTGTGTCTGTTCTCTGTCTGTCTCTGTCTCTGTCTGTCTCTGTCTCTATCTCTCTGTTTCTCTTATGTCTGTTTCTCTGTCTCTCTTTGTCTCTGTCTCTCTCTGTCTTAAATAAACAAACACTTACGGACCGAAATGCCAAGTGGCCCTGATTCTTTCGAGTTAACCGCTTGGTAGGAATGTAATTTAGAGTGTCTTAACTTCGGCGCGGTTTAATTTTTGTCAGAATGATATTTCTCATTAATTTATGCATAACAGATATTAATACACTTGTTCGTGTAGCGATGTGGGCTTCAATTTCTCAGTTCATTAATTTCAACAATATTAATTTATTTCAGACTCACCGTTACAAGCCGTGTATGTACACACTCCTGATGTGATCTCATCAGCGAGCACTAAGGTGGTGAGCAGGGATGAGGTGAGGGGCCGCCTGTCATGGAGCTAGGACAGACTCTGAACACTGACTCCTGACCTCCAGGAAGCTTTCCTGATGTTCTAGCAGGAACTGGGAAAGCTGGATCTTTCAAAGCCCTCTTCCCTCCTTTTCAAAATGCTTTCTTTTCTTCTCTCTCTCTCTCTCTCTCTCTCTCTCTCTCTCTCTCTCTCTCTCTCTCTCTCTCTCTCTCTCTCTCTCTCTCTCAATGTCTGCCTGTCTCTTTCTCTTCCTTTCTTTTCTTTTTTCTTTCCTTCCTTCTTTCTTCCCTTTTTTCTTTCTTTCTTTTCTCTCTGTCTTTTTCTCTCTTTCTCTCTCTTCCTTCCTTTCTTTTTTTCTTTCCCTTCTTTCCTTCCTTCCCTTCCTTTCTTTTCTGCCTGTCTCCCTCCCTTCCATTCTTTGTTTCTTCATTTTTTATTTTCTTCCTTTCTACCTTCCTCTCCTCTCTCTCTCTCTCTCTCTCTCTCTCTCTCTCTCTCTCTCTCTCTCTCTCTCTCTCTCTCTCTCTTTCTCTGTCTCTGTCTCTCTCTGTCTCTCACTCACTCTCTCTCTCTCTCTCTCTCTCTCTCTCTCTCTCTCTCTCTCTCTCTCTCTCTCTCTCTCTCTCTCTCTCTCAATAGATGCAGCTCTAAGAGTGTCCTGGAAAGTGACAGTCAGGTCAGATTGGATTTCCACTCGGAGGAGCACATTCCAAGAGTGGGTTCCGATGATGTCACTTGTCACTAAGGGCTCGGTGAAGATGAAAATAGCGACGCCAGAATTCTCTGTATTTGCCAGGGAGCCCTGACATGGGGGCTGCAGGCAACCCATAACAAATGCCCATTAAAAATGGTGCATTCCATAAAGGGATGAGGCCGTGGTAGGGGGAGGCAAGCGCGGAGCTGGGAGCATGGGAACTGTTCTGAGAGAGAAGGAAGGGCTGGCCACAACCTCCCTCCCAGCTGTCACCTAAATCCAGCCTGAATCGTACAGCTGCCACTTGAGCCCATCTTAAATGCAACCTTGAAATGGCGAGCCCGGGACGGAGCTGATGGCGTGGGCCATTCTAGCCAGTCAGGACTGCTCTAGCTCTAGCTAAAGTCCCCTTCTACAAAAGGAAAAGGATACCCGCTAGCATCTGACAAACCCAACGAGCGGGACAGCAAGGCAACCCCAGGGCCCCCAGGTCTGTGGGGTGACTGATCTGCCTTCAGGGATTGACTTCCCTTCTGAGAGTAGGAGAGATGCCTTGGAAGGAGCCTGGCTAAGCTCTGGGCCCTCCTAGACTGTCTGCTGTTGGGGATGGCAACAGATGTGGCCAGGGGACCGCACTCTGACCTTCTGGATCAATCACCGCACACACTTCCCTGGTCTATAGGCAGAGAGGGCCCCTCTTCGGCTTTAGTCTCTGATGCCATGAAAACTGATCTTCCACACACTTCCACATATTTCAGTAGCCACGTAAATAATGGCAACCGAATAATTTGATTTGGGGGGTGGGGCAAAGATTTCTGGCCCCTGACTGTTCTTCAGAGTGGCCAAAGGGATGAAACTGGAGAGCCCTTCTCTGTGCCGGAATCAGGGGGATGTCCCTTTCTAGTCACCACCGGCCAGTCCTCTCTCAAACTGGGCACAACTGGTGGCAGGTAGCCCACGGCCAGGATCATTATTCCCCTTTCCAATTTCGTCTGTTTAAAATGGCAAACCAATCCTTAATGCCTGACCTGGGAGGGGGAGAGACTGGCCCACTAAATAGTCCTGGCTGGGAACATCCCGGGTTCTGCAAGATGCCCTGGTGATATCCTGGACTCTGGAAGCAAGATGTTTCCCTGCCATGCCTGGGCCGGGGGGTCAGATTTGCCTGTTTCCATAACTAACAACCAGAATTTCCTCACCTGTTCTTCAACTCTGATTTTCTTCATGGGACTTTCAAATGTTTTAATGGAAAAAAAAAAGTCAGAACCTTGCATCCACTGAACCAAAACAAACCAGAAGGATTAAGTGTGTGTATATATATACATATATATGTATATATATATACATATATGTATATATATATATATACATATACATGTATATATATACACACACTTAATCCTTATATATATATATATATATATATATATATATATATATATATATATATATATATATATATATATATATGTATAGGAATTAAAATAAGGACAGAGATGGAAGAGAGCTAAGAAATCATTGAGTCCAATGTCCTCATTGAGGTGTTCCTGACTTGCCCAAAGTCACACAGCTAGAAGGGGTCAGAGGATTGGAGACCTACGTAGATCTCCATTATTCTAGACAATAGAGGTCGGAGGTCACAGGTAGTCAGAGGGAGGATGGGAACTCGAGTTCTTCTCCTGCCAGGTCTAGCCTGCTGTCCCCTACAAATATGTCACTGCCGGAATACTGGTGGAACAGAGGCAGCGATGTCGTGGATGAGGTGATGGAGCAGAGGAGGGTTAGACTGAGACTCAAACGACCTGGGCTCACTCCCGCCTCCTCACTTACTACCTGTGTGAGCTTGGGCAAGCCTCAGTCTCCCCATCTGAAAAATGAGGCCACGATGGCCTCCGCTCCAGCTCTCGCCTGATGGTCCACAGCTCAGGGACAAATCCAGCTTTGTTTCCAAAAGGAAGATTTAAAACCTCCAGAAGCAGCATCATGTGAAAAGTTTGCTTGTTCTCTGGGACTCCGGCAGCCCGGAGGTGACCGGCGTTAGACATCCCCCAGTCGGCCGCTCCGTCCACCTGGTCCCCGGCTTGGCCGTGGCCACGCCGCCCCAGTCACCCACGAGTGAGAGGAAGCCGAGCCCTCCCCCCACCCAGAGACCTCTCCGAGAGCCCCCACTCACCTTGGAGCCCGTTCCCGTTTGCGCTGGTGCACGATGGCGGAGGAGAAGCTTGGGGCCTGACAACTGGAGCGAAGGCGCTCTTTTGTTTCACTGCAGAGATGACATTGGCAGGTGAGAATGAGAAAATGCCGTGGGTACTGCTACAGTTTGAAGGGAGGGTGACCGAAGAGGCTGCCATGGTAGGGCTTGACGGTACTACTGCAACAAAGCAAAGAGAATCAGGACTCAGCTTGAGGTCTGTGCACGGCAAACACGGACAAAGAGAGTCACATAAGGCCTCGCCCGACTCTTAAGAGATCGAGAAAAGGAAACGGGAAGAAACACGACACTTTCTTGGCTTGGCCACTCTCTGGATAACAGGCAAACTCTTTGGTGTTGGACTTTGGTTACGAATTGTGCAGCCCAATTCTTTGGTCGGTTTGGTTGGGTGGGGTCGGGTTGGGCGTTCTGCGACCCCATTGGGTGGAACGCATTAGAGATCAATTTCTTAGAGCCATTTTTGTATGTCCAGCCTCCAGAGTCACCCCCTCCTTTTATCCAGTAGCTCACGTCATAGAAAAATCAAGACAAGGCAAGTGTTGGGATTCGGTAGGAAAAATGAATCTGCATGATGATGCGTTACAAAAACAGACACTTACTGCCGTAAGGAGAGTTAGCTGAGGAGCCATTTAGAAATCCGGGAGAGCCAGGGACGCCTAGATTGGGCATGCCGGCATTTCCATATCCATTCATGCTATTGCTGACTGTGTTGTAATTGGACTGCTGGGGAGTACTGCTGGGAACGTATCCTCGCGGGGAAACACTGCTTGTATTGCGGCTGTAGCCTACTGTTAAAAGCCACCCCCCCCACAAAAATCACGTTATTATTGGTAATACGCACTTGGGGGGGGTTTCCCCGCGAACCTACACCGCCGAGTAGACATTTTTAATTGATCGTACCGCCTTGTTACTGCACTATCAACCCTCACAGCTGAAGATAACCTTATCACGCCAACCCTGCCTAAATCATGTGCGAGCAGGCCGCGGCGTCTCTCCCCGGGCTGAGACAGCCAACCAAAGCTCCCTTCGATCCAATTGTGTCAGGTGCCTTCACGTTTATCTTTAGGAGCAATTATCAACAGGCTCGGTTCCTGGTTTGTACCAACACACCGGGTGAACTTTCAGCCCTCCCAGACCTTCAAATGCCATCGCTGACAGGCAAAAACTTGTTTGTTCCGGGATCTCGCCTCAAAAGGTTGTTTGGGGCTTCATTCTAATGGGTGGTATTTGGACGGCCGGGCCGGGAGGCGCCTATTTCATTAAGGGGAGCGGGAAGAGAAATGGGAGCAAGCCCACTGACCCCGAGGGGCCTAACTCACTTCCTGAGGATCATGGCCGGACACCCCAAGCCGTCTCGGGGAGGGGAAGGGGGAAGGACCATACCACGCTTAGTGTCCACGTATTTTAACGAGAAAAGCTAAGGGGAGGGCTGAGAGCATTTTCCGTGGTTGGTATATTTAACAGAAGGGCCAGGAGACAGACGAGGACTTTG
Organism: Sminthopsis crassicaudata; assembly: GCF_048593235.1. Classification (NCBI taxonomy): domain Eukaryota; kingdom Metazoa; phylum Chordata; class Mammalia; order Dasyuromorphia; family Dasyuridae; genus Sminthopsis; species Sminthopsis crassicaudata. The sequence continues at coordinate 678,897,879 of NC_133618.1, forward strand.
GTTGTCAAGAAAAGAACAGCAAGGGGTGAGAGGGTGGGCCTGCTTCTTCCCTCCAGCTTGACCTAGCGTGCGCCCTGTCATGCCGACGTCACAGACGAAGGCTACTGCGACTGCGCTTCTCTACTTTATCCACCAGCTAGAAGGCAAAGTGATGGAGGACCGTGTCGGAGAAAGTTTCAGGCCAACCACGTTAAGCACATAATAAAGCACGTGCACGAATCCTAAGGTCATCCGACTTGG